>NC_057941.1:25123488-25423738 GCF_018555375.3 Anguilla rostrata | reverse complement strand
ATCCAATTGAGATTTAGATTCTGGAACAATGTTTAAGACAGCATTTGCCACCTTCATTAACAAGGCATGAGTTCATTCACTTTCTTGTGGAATCTGCCTTGCCAGATAAACTGTTCTGGTACGTGTTGGCCCAACACCCTGTTAAGTGACTTCATATAGTTTTTCCACCTCTTCTGACCATGACTATATATAGCATATAGGGTACAGTAAAAAGCCTCCTAACTTCACAAACAAGTTCTAAATGAATAAGCCAAAAATACTGGCTGTTTAAACAAGGGTAAACACTACTTCGCCTGAACTAGGCTACTTCTAATTTATTAAAACGCAATCCCACATTCTACAACAAACAGACATGGCAGCTCATCTGCTACGCCACAGAACCCCAGGGATGCATATATACACAATTAGCATCGCACGGATTGTCCTGGTTTATCGCTTTTATGTCTATAATCATGGTGCAATTACTGCAACCTCAGCCGCCCAAGCTCTGAACAATAAGCAGGACTGTTCTGCCCTTTTTATTGGCCTTTCCAAGGCCTTTGATACAGCTGACCGTTTCATCTCAATTGATACACTACATGGCCAAAAATATGTGGATATCCAAAAGTATGGGCATTAATGTAGTGTTATACAATGGCTTAGCTGAATACTCAGTTCTGATTGGTTCAAGGGTGGGCATTAATTCTCAGTATTAATTCTCAAGGGACACCTTGGCCTTTTCATAGTTCTAAAATCAATGTTACAAAATCCAGCATTCTAAAGCAGTTAAAACACCAACATTATTCTTTCGATTTTGAATTGCTGTTACATCCCCTCCCCTTTTCAATGTCCAATTTCACAACTGATGGCAACCTTGAATCACATTTCTAGTTACTGTTGCTAGCTTTATTTAGGGTTGCCAACTAACCCGCAAAATATGGAATCGTCCCTTATTTGGACAGTAAAACCATTTCTATATAAAGCACTTTGTAAAGCACTTTGAGCTGCATTCTGTGCATGAAAGGTGCAATATAAATAAAGTTAATTAATTAATCCATTCATTCATTCATTCATTCATTCATATATGGACCTTGCTGCATGCCTGGGCATTGTCATGATGAAACAGGAAAGGGCCTTCCCAAAACTGTTGGGGAAGCACAGAATCGTATAGAATGTCATTGTATGCTGTAGCATTAAGATTCTCTTTCACTGGATCTAAGGGGCCTAGCCCAAACCATGAAAAAAAGCCCCAGACTAAGTTGTGTCCATATAGTTTTTCGTCATATAGTGAGGATTAAATGGGCAGTTCACACACAGAAATCTATCCATCCAGATAAAGAGTTTGACGAGTTTTCTAGATATCTGCAGCTTAAAGGGGAATTGCACTTTATAACACTTTCTGCTTCTCATGACTGATATTGTCCTTTTAATGAATGTGTCGCCCCTCATTTTTCGATTAGTTATTTCATTTTAAATGTCTAGCGTTAGAAACAAAGACCTATTTTTTAGCGCAAGTCCACATAGTAGTACGGTTTCTGGTTTTTTCTCCTTCTTCGATTTCGTTTCGCGGCAAAATCGAGAAGAAGCTAAGCAAAACATTCCGTTAACTTAGCGATGAAATCGAACAAACTAACGTCTGCTAGCTTTTGTTTGATGCGATATCGGTGTAATAATGAGGTGCATTGTACCCGGTTGCTATAATGCCCCGTTAAACTTGACTTGAAAGCACATTTTCATAGTTTTTCACGCGACGCAACTTTGTGCCAGACATGGCTGATTGTAATCAGACACCCCAATATAACAGCCGAAGAAGTTCGCAAACGAGAACTAAGGGTATGCAGCGACCACGTTGAAGGCACGGACTACCATGGTGACCGTCTGAAGCCTGGAGCTGTACCCACCGTTTTTCCATCGTTGGTCGAACCGCTCGAGGTAGGTACTATTTGGGCTGGCTAATGCTATTGCATCTGTCTGTGATACATAGGATGTCTACCACCAGTTGCCGTTGTCCTGGGAATAGCCTGTGGTTCCTCAATCTCGGCCCGCTCCTCACTCACTCTCGCTCTCGCACGATCAGCCTGTAAATTAGCCAGCTCTACTTCTGTGTATTCCGGCTCGAATCGATAGGGCACAACAATCCAATGATCAAAAACAAAATCTCCTTCGTCCTCATACATTTTCGGTTTCGCTAGCTAGTAGTCATACAACACTATTTCTACGAATAACCTAATGTTATTGTCTGCAGGTATGCCCACATCAAAAGTCGTGCAATGATATGCATCCTCGAGTTTGACACTAAACTG
Source organism: Anguilla rostrata (assembly GCF_018555375.3). Taxonomy (NCBI): domain Eukaryota; kingdom Metazoa; phylum Chordata; class Actinopteri; order Anguilliformes; family Anguillidae; genus Anguilla; species Anguilla rostrata. The sequence goes on along the minus strand of NC_057941.1, from coordinate 25,421,456 downwards.
CCTGGGTCTATTTCCTGCATTTGTAAAGCATAACAGCATAAAATATTAACATAATGAAATAACTAATCGAAAAATGAAGAGCGACACATTAGAAGGACAATATCAGTCATGGGAAGCAGAAGTGTTATGAAGTGCAATTCCCCTTTAATCTGCTACAACAGATCTCAACGGTGCCAGAGTCTGGCACTCAAAGTGCCAAAACACTACTTTCAAAAAAGTCAGCAACAAATATAATGACATGGTTACTCACGAACATCCACAGACCTTGTTTGTCTACTTGCTTAATTAATGTATTGTATTTAATTAACAAGATTTTACAACATTAAAAAAAATCTAAATCTAATTACATTACCATTATGCAAACTAGGGATTATTAGCAGTGGAGTATGTGTTACAAAGCATATGGCTCAGGATGCAGAATGGCCTACGTATCTTTGCCTCCTTCCGAAATTTATGAAAATGTGTTTTCGGCATTTATTATTTAAAAAACTATTTCACTGGAAAAGCAGCGAAATATGTAAGAATACAGTATTTTGTCAAAAAAATCATAAATTAGAGTTTTTCCCCACACAGCTGAATGAGAAATCACCTTTATTCAACAACCAAGGTGAAACAAATGAATGTGTTTTTAGACCTTTTTGATAAAAAAAATCTCATGACCAAAAAGTGAAAAAATGCACACATCCTCAATTTGTGCTGTTTTTCACAGATGGATAAGACATTGTCTTCAATTAACAACCAAGGTGAAATTAATGCACTACAAATTTTCAATGAGAAAAGACCTCCCTCTCATCGATACTGTTAAACTGTAATTACTGGAACAATGTCCTTGGGGTGCTTCCCAGTAAATTACATGATACAGTGGTTGCCTCCGGGAATGACCACACAAGAATATGAATCACAACAGCATATTGATCTCAGTCCTGAGTCAGGGTTTGATACCTGGCTTCTCACTGACATCATTAAGAGCTAGTTCTTATTCTCCTTTAGGGTTTAGCCCTCAATTTCAGAGGAACAGGGAAACAAAGGCACATGTTTCAGCCAAGGGCTCTTCAATTGAAGAGGCGTGCACCTGTCAAATTCAACCTGCAGGCAGATGACAACTGTCAAGATGCTGCCGTCTCATGATATATCAAAAACATTCCAGTAAACAAAAATAAAAACATAACATTTCCTTCAGTATGAAGCAGCAACGGAGGGGGGGGGGGGGGGGCAGAGAGTTCAAGACAAGTAATTAATCTGCCTCAGAGCTTCTAGCTACTGCACTACCAGCCGCACCACCAGCATGAATGGATGTAATCATGGGATCTTTTCCTTAAGAAATGAGTTTGCATCCTTCACCAAGGAGTGCATTTTGCTGGTCCAAGCTGCTGGTGCAGCAGGTGTGAGACATCAGTGGCTGAACATGGCAGGAGGTGAAACATCAGCAGGTGGAATCTTTTTTTAGCCGACGAGGAGCTGCCCATCAATCGCGGGGCCTCAGCGAGAGCAGTGTGGGGTGGAGTGGGGTGGGGTGGGGTGCGGCAGAATGCAGGGGGTATGGGAGGGATGGCGAAGGGGGCTAGGAGATGCATTTCTCTGGCAGGGTGGTTCTGGAAGGATTTAGAGGGCAGCTACAGAATAATGGAGAATGGGCTTGAGCGCAACCGTGTGTGAGAGAAGTGTGTGTTATCTGCTAGAGGAACAGTGGTGTCTACACTCACACACACACACACGCACGTCCCACACACATACACACGTATGAGGACCCATTGACATGGCATGTAACTACAGACACAAGCACAAATTTACACATGCTTGTCTACACAAAACATTACATATGCAAATAAAACATTTGTATACATAAATCTACACTGTGACATGCACAAGCCCATGCACAAATGCAGACAAACATGCTATACTTCACTATACAAACAGACACAGACACACGCATACAAAATACATAGGCACGCATATGTACAAAACAGCCGCAAACAAAACTAGACACATTCATGCCCACACCTGCAATCACATGCATGGGTGCCCAAATGTCTCAGAGCAGAAGCTCAAGCACAAATAAACCAGACCATCACAAAAAAACGAGCTGAGGCTAATGCCTTCTGACAGAAATCGAAAATGGCGAAAAATTAGAGCTTGTCAACTAAAACTGAGAAATGAGGAGAAAGTTTTCAAGGAGAAGCGGGGGAGGGAGGGAAGGAGAGAGAAAGAGAGAGGAGTGGCTGCTGCTGGTGCTGAAGGCACTGCATGATTCATTAGAGCATGAGGAAAGAGAGAGAGAGGAACCAAGGACACACTTAGTATGGAGAGGAGCTTTTACATGGCACTTTACAAGAGGGAGCAAAAGTTACAGCCCACTGGCATATGGAGGGCAGTGCTTTCAATACTGCACACAACAACGTTGCTGGGAATACAAGGAAAAGCCATCGCTGTGGTCAGGAAGTCCTGTTCCTGTTATTGTGCATTCTACAGGTTAAGGCTGTCTGAAAACCTACCCACTCCCTCCCCTAACTCACAGCTCTTCGCCCCCTCCCCCCGAGAGGGAAGTTTCAATTCTCAGTCCTAATCAGTGTCTGTGATCTGAACAGATGAGGCAGAGCAAACAACAAATATTTACAAACCAGACAAATCTTTCCTCTCCCCTGCTTACGTTTGCCTAATTCTGCTGTTTGGAATTTTGTTTAAGCGCCACAGATCTTCTGCGACTGTTCCCCCATGCACACACGCACACACACAGACACACACAGACACACACAGACACACACACAGAGACACACAGACACACACACAGAGACATACACACATGCACACACAGACACACACATATGCACACACAGAGACACACACACACACACATGCACACACAGACACACACGCACACACAGAGACACACACACATGCACACACAGAGACACACGCACACACACAGACACACACACATGCACACATAGAGACACACACGCACACACATGCACACACAGAGACACACACACACACACAGCCTCTTTTTAAGGGATGTCTGATTCACAGGTGTTTCATTCACAGTCTACTTCTTTTAGAGGCAGAAGTGAACCCTGAAAGCGAGTGACAGGGCCACTCCAGCCTGCTCTCCACCTGGGCCTCCCCACTGAATATGCACTCCAGGCTGGCAGGGCACAAAAGTCCTTACGTAAGCAAAATATACTTTCCCCATATATAGACATTCAATATACTGCCATTCTGATCTCCTCATTTTTGTGACAAGTGAAGGCTGCTCTCATCCCTTTTTCAGCATGTAACTACCATCAAAACATAATACACATGTGTGTATAGGAAATGGTAATGTAAAATTATACTTTGTATTGAACATAATAAATAAATATATTGCCAAATATAATTATTATTACCCCTTTGGTCTCTTTTGGAGGTATCTGAATACATCTACAGAATGTACAGAATGCAGAATTATTGTGAAAGATTGTAATATTTTGACTGTTACAGTATGTTACAGTATACTAAAGTACAGTTACATTAAATGTTATAGTATGTTTTAAAAAATATGGAAATACATTTTTTTTGCATGAAAGAACATCAGCCAGCCTCCTCTCTACTCCTTCCTCCCCTCTGGGATCACTCCTGCCCCAGCTTTCTCCCCCACCCAAATGCCAGAACCAGAGGAAACAGAACAGCAAAACCCCACCCAGACCTCACCTGATTGGTTGATCTGCCTCTACATAACAGTCCAGTTTTTGTACTGTACGTCACGTCTCAACCGTCTCCGCATAACATGCTGTTTGTTACACCTCTCCGCAGGCCAGGCTGATCCTCGCCCCAGGGTCTCTGCTCCTGCGGTGTTTTATTGAACCGGCTCAGTGGGATGCCCGCCTTCAGAAACACGATGCCTTGTAACTGCCAGGTCCTTCAGATAATTTTTTCTGCTGATATTTACATAATTACGTGTGCAACAAATGTAATGAGGTATAAATAGGTATCACAAATGAAGGGAGGGGGGAAACTAATGACAACTGCATCTAAAATCTGACTGTGGCCAGCAATCCTGCAGGGCAGGGCTTAATTGGATGTATGACCCAGGGAGGAAGTGTTTTAGTTGGTTGATTTTTTCCCCCTTTATCGTATGCCAGAAAGTCCATGATAGGACACCTGCAGTCAACCTGCACTAGCTGTACAAGTGGCACTCTAATGCAATAACTGTGCAGGTCAGCCGGTGGATTGACAAGAAGAGGTGACTAGTGGTGCCCGTTTTGGAAGAATGATGTGACTGGATAACAAATATGACTGGTCAAGCCAAAGTGAACAAAGAGAGAAAGAGATTTTGGGATTAACATTGTTCTAAAAAGGTCAATGACTGATTACTAGGACATTTGTTATTCATTTTCACATCGCCAAACCATACATTCCTTAGCATGTTTTACCACAGAAAACATGAATTTCTTGCAAGGGATGTCATTTCCTCAGTGCGGTAGGTACCATTAAAGACCAATGCATGGCACTAGCATGTTCCAGCCGCAGTGCACATTAAATACAGGCAGATCTCCCGACGGACTGAGGAAATAGAACGAAGCCCCCTGGAAAAAATACTCTACTGCAGGAGTTAAATCCAGCCAATCAATCACATGTATGTCCTGTAATCACATGACCAAACTGAAAATAGGTTAATGGGAGCCAGGGCAACTTTGACTTCCTCCCAATCAGAATAGAGCTGAGTGAGCCTGAGTTTCATTGATTCCCACCAAGCAGACAAAGAGCCCATGCACCTTCTTCCACTGCAATAATTATTCCAGGGGCCACTGGGCACTGATAAATCAGTCTACTGTGTCTCAGTAGTTTGGTGGGATTTGACATTAAACGACAGTAACAAGGGGGTGTCTCCAGCGACCATTTTATTTTTTTAAAAGCTGAATCTCTTCAAGGTCATTCGGTCTCTTTCTTGGCACCGCCATCCAGGAAGCATTGAATGATGATCCTTCAATTAGATGAAACACTATAGTGGAAAGCTGCTGCGCTCTTCATGCAGGCTCTCGCTAAGCTGGGAGTGAGAAAAGGCTTGTGCCGACGATGCGCTGAGCTCTTCTAATCCATGAGTCCGGGGCCAAGGGACGGTCACGTGGTAAAAGTGTTAAGGCTTTTACCACAAGTCACAAGGGCAGAAGGTGCCACTTCTCTTCTCAAACAGCAAAAGCCTCTGTTTTGTCCAACCTTGTAGCCCTCGGGCTATGTAAAAAAGTACAAATTGATGCCTTGGCCCCACGGTCAATTCAGACTCTGAACAAGTAACAAACAACTATGTGGCCGGAGATGGGGCACTTTGTTGAGGGAAAGAATAACCAGCGAAAATGTCTTCAAGTCTTACAGCAAAATTGACTAATAGGAGTGAACAGGCTTTTCACAAAGCCTGATCACAAGTGTCAACATGACCCACAGCAGAGAGAAACTAACCTTCGATCAATATTCAATTTGACAGGCTTCAATAGAGCCGACAGACACCGTAGAATTTGTTAATGCCCTCAATGAAACGCATTAAAAACCCAATGGCTCAATCGAAGGCTCAAGGTGAGGCCAAGGTCTGCTATTTTAGTATAGGTCTTTGTCTGCAGTTTTGTGCTCCCGTGTGTCCAGCAGCATAATGCTTTGCGCATTAATATTTGTTGGCAACAGCCCTTTCAGTTCCTAAGCCCATATTCATAAAACATCTCAGAGTAGGAGTGCTGAATTAGGATCAGTTTTGTCTTGCTGCTCATAATGGATACGGTTAAAACATGGACAGGATATATGATCCTAGATCAGCACTCCTACTCCTGAGATGTTTTTCGAATACTTACCCTGCTACTCTACTTTGTTAATCACTCCCAGTGCCTCACCTTCTCCCGGAAGAGACCCTGTTTTGTATTGATTTCACAGACCGTTACTCTTGGTTTTTTGTTGGTTTTTTTGCGATGTCATGCTGGCCAACGCTCCTTAGAAATTGTCCGTTTCATAATGCGCGTCTACCGACTGCGGTAAAGCGCGACAGCGGTCATCACAAGCACCACTTCCGCAGTCAGCCTCCATGAAAACAGCGGCACTAACCTCGTTTTGCTGACGTTATCATTCAAAATGCCTGCCCCCGGGTATAAGGGAACAAATGGTCCTTTCGTTGTTCAACATCGCTAATCTAATGAAATACAACAGCAGCACGGAACGTTATTACCGAAGCTGTAAATTATCTTAGAAATTAGAGCTCTGATTCATGACTCGGGAATGGTGAATGGCACGTGACATTTATTCTTTACGTAAGCTTTTCAAGCTTACAACAAAATGCATCCGAAATATTATATATACGGTATATATGCCACTGCTCACGTCGTCCCCTCCTCTACTTGACAAATTTTCATCCCAGGCAGGGATGGTATCATTCCCCCCCCCTTTTCCCAAGCTATGTTGTCGTTTATTGCTACTTATGTGCCTGAAATTGTTCCCTGGTCAGCTGCTGACACCTCCCCCTACCAACAGTCTGCAGTGCCTTATTAGGTGCCCTACAATGACAGAACAATGAAAAAAGGGCTGTAATTCCTACAAGGTTCACCCGATCTGGATGTGGATACCCTCAAATTAAAGTTGACAGACTGCACTTTACCCTTATTTTCACTGTTTAATTTCTAATATAAGGTGCTGGAGTACAGAGGCAAAAAATGTGTGACTGTTCAAATACTTACAGACTGTGTCGTTGATTGACAGAATAACCTCATTGACAGACAATTAAATAATGGAGCATAAACTCCTTAGTTGACAATAAAAAGTCTGAAAATAGCATCCTTTGGCAGGAGTCATTCTAGGGAGCACTGCTGGTGTCTGTCTAGCAGTAATTCAAATTCAGATATCAGTCATCCTTTGGGAATTAAAAACCACAGGCCAAAATAAAAAGCAAGTTGGCTGTATATCTACAGTGTCTCTCTGTCTAAGAAGCTGACCTACATCTGACAAATATTTTTAATGTATGATGCATTTTGACACTTCTCTTCAAGTAGCCCACTGTTAGGCAAAGGAATCCAAGGCCCTGCTGTTCATGACCCTCAGAAAACTGCTTTCTCGTCAATCTAATTTTTGCTGGCCGATTAGAACATTGGTATACTGTGTTCATGAATAACTCCTTGAAAAGTTAAATAGCTAGACCTCTTCTTTATCAGAATAGACAACTAGTTTCTGTAAAATTACACCGTGGATGAAAGGATCTATTTATTATTATTATTATCTCTGTTATCATCGCTTAATTCGTGATTAGCACCGTGAGAGTCTGCTAAGGGATGTGGGCAGAGCCTCAGAGCTCTGATTCCAGAGCTCCGTCTGCAGCAAGCAGCCAGCGCATTGCACCTCTCCTGAGTGGGTTTCTGAGAGGAAAGAAGGCTGATTGCAATGCAGGTCACCCTTTGCAACATGGGTTCATTTCATTTAAAGCCTGGGCACCAGGCAAAATGCATTGGTGCCAGAAGAGGACAGAGGGCGGTAGGGAGATGATAAAATGGATATAAGGAGACTGCAGCTCAGAGGGTAAATAAAGTCTGCACTCAGGGCCAACACCGTTACACATTCACACTTTTATTGCGGCCCTTTGATATTCAGCACACAACGCGGCTCCATGCTTGGAATATATTCCTCTCCTCGGATCGATCAGCTGCAGCAAAAAGCGAGGCGCACAAGGTGCTGTGTGAGTACCTTGAAAATATTCTGGGTGAGGCAGGATGCAAGAAAATCTCCAGTACGTTTCAGCTACACGTCCGTACAACTATAAACCTACATCAGCATCAACTATGGCTGATGAAGAAATGCCCATTGTTAGAAAATCATATCAGTTGAAGTGAAATGTACGATCACAGATCAACCTAGTTATCAGTGACTATTCCGGTTGAATGATCAATGTATTTCTAAATTATCGCGAGAAACTAATGCACCTGACAAACTTCCTGTTTATATCTGACAGCATAAAAAAATTCCCTGCCTGACTGCATTTCTGACCTCCTTTGACAGGAGTCTCACGGTAAGCAACTAGACAAATTCAGCATCTAATGGAGTAGATTACAGGGCCTTGTATTTGAAGCTTTGATCTGATGGGTCATCTCAGGATGATTGACTACAAGATGCTTCCTCATCTAACACTTGACAGGCGGGTAGAGAAGGGGAGCGGGGAGGGTGGGGAGAGGTGGGCCGTGTGGGGATGAAGACAGTATGTCAGAATCTGACAGAAACGTCTGAAAAGCAAACAGCAGAAGACCAAATGACATCCCAGGTCATAAACCCCCTTCCAACACCGGCTGCTTATTTAGTTCAGGTAAATTAGATTCAGGTCAGTTCAATTCTATTTGTATCGCATTTTTCACAGAGACACTGTCACAAAGATGCTTCACAGATTAAACACGTAAAGGAAAAATGGGCAAAAACCACGGCTGAACCCCCAAAAAGTGAGTAATTGAGGTAAAAAATAAACTCCACGGTGGGAAGAAAAACATACTGTAATGGTGCATAAAACACCTTTCTAACACTGGCTGCATAATGCATATGCTCCCCTTCCAGCACAGGTTGGCGAAAGGCACACACAGTGCTTCCTTTACTCAGTGCATAATGCACTATGTTTCCTATGGCTGCATTAAAACAGACCTTTAAAACTGAGTAACGGGAAGGGATGGTGACTGTAATTACAATAATGTAGTTTTATTTATGTGTTCCCATTTGAACACTCCGAGGAGGCACAGCCTGGATCAGTCCTCTGCCAACCGTGGAAGTGCATTGACTGATTGAAAAAGGCACAATATATCACCCCAAAGCATGCGCGACTTTCCACTTTGCAGAGGGGGAGGGAAACAGGGCATCATCGTTTCATTCTGTACTTCTACTAATTTTGGTGTCGGATTAAAAAATCGAGCAGACAGAATTACATATCAACTCAGCTGTGGAGCTGTTTAATTGTGCAAGATTTATGATTTAAGGAAGAGGCATTCAAAAGATTTTTCCCCAAAAATCTTGTTCTCAAAAATACAATGAAGTTGAAGCATATGTTGGTAACATACCTGCAAGTCTGTGCCATGCATTTTGTTTTATTGCACAAAACAGTTTTCTGTAAAGAAAGGTCATTTCTTTCATGTAGAAATTCTGGGCCTGGTCTGATCAACCATGCAGTTCAGCATGTCTGTGTTCATCGTCCCATCATCTCACAAACCAATTAATAATAATACTTTTCCCTCCAACATAAGAGACAGCAGCAAATACGGCTTTGCTCAGCAAGACTAATGATGCCTTTTTAACTCAAATTTATGAGATAATTATATGCACTAGAGTGATTTAACATGTAACGTAGTTGGCATTTGTACATTGTGCCGGCAAGAACAGCAGGTAGTATTATAATGGAGTCCCTAACTTGTTTGTTTAATAGGTTTGTTAACTGAAGCAAAATATTACTGTCAAGAAGTTCCTCCTAATGGGGGTGTTACATCTCACACTATCTGGCCCATTTATAATAAACACCTGGACCAAAAACAAAGACACACAACATACCAAAACCACCCAGAAGGATCAAAGTTTGTCGGTTTTTGTTACAGGCAATCTCTTGCTCAATTATAGTTGTTGTTGAACATGTATGTTGAAGTTCTTTCATAATTTGTTTTCATTAAACTTATTAACATAATGCAGGTTTGCCTCATTATCATTTGCATGGACTTTTAATTTTTCAATATATACCAAATGGTCAGCTTTAGTGGGCAGGTGTCCATACTTTCACCTCAGTCTTTAATTTGCTGAGTTAAAATTTGTTGCACCTCTTTTTTTAGATAAGCATTTGCAATATAGCACAATAAGCACATTGTGAATATATTTTTCTTTATGACATGACAGCAATTTCTGACATAAATGTGGCTTAAGAGGGTAAATATTCTCTCAAAACACGAAAAGCTTCTAATTAAGAAAAATGAACAGCTTGTTAAAATTCTGGGGTTCTAACAGTGGTAGAAATGAAAGCCAGTATACAAAGGGGTTCTCTTCATAAACAAGTCTGAGAACCACTGCATTAAATGAGCTCAGCCTCAATCTACTCTATATGTTTGGCTGTCAGTATAACCCTGCAGACGTATTATTCAGTTTGACAGAGGGAAACAAATCAGATTCACCCCTGTAGTCCCTCTGGTGATGTTGAAAGGCAGAAACATATGATGCCTCATTGTAGATTCTGCACGGGTCAGGCCATTTGAACAGTGACATTATATGTGATCTTAAAAACTTCAACAGTTATAAATTCACAAAAGTGTAATCAACCAGGCATCTGTATAATTCTGTTGCACCATTTGGGTGTTTTTCTTTCCAACAAGAAATGGTGCCCTTCAAATACATAATTTATGAATGTCATTTTAAAAAATGAAGAGAGCCGAACAAAAAAGCAGTTTTACGTACTTGGTGGGGGATGTAAATCACACCACACAACTGCCTATGGCTCAGACACTTCTCCCCTTAGAAAATAGCAACTGATGAAAATAAATTCAATACATTCTGCCGGTTAGACAGCTATGCATCATCTTTTAATTTAATTATATAATACTTTCTGTTGCTGTGGGCAAAGGTTGTGTATACTTTAGTATATTTTTCGAATACATTCTAGCACACGTGGCTTCCTGAATTATTTGACTTATCAGGTTAAAATTGATGGCTTTAAAATTTTATACTGAAAATGTATAAAAGGCATGAAGGCTAAAATATATTTTCTTTCAGCATGACAGTCTTCTGTATTCATGAACAGAATCCTGTGAACAAACATGTGAACTAATATGTTTGCCAACAAATAAAATAATACATTTAATTAAATAAATGCAGTTAATTAGCTGTGACCTTGGTATAATTTATGACCTAGATTATTATCATGAATAATGAACTGGACAAATACACAGGGACAGATTAACATTAAACAAAGACGACAATTCTCCACCAAAATTTGCAACAGTATCAGTTTTGCATGGCTTTTGGTCTTCATGTGCAGCCCCAATAGCAAAGATATGTAGTGGTTTGAACGGGGATCTGCAGCTGTTCTGCAGAATAAGATGCTATTCTTCAATATTTCAGCTACTGGCCCTCTGCATGTTTAACCAGTAGATGGCAAAAATGCACTATGCCACCAAAGGGATACACAAAATCAGTGCAATTCAGTAGCAATGCCAATGCTCTTAACTAGGACAGTACCATAAAAATACCATATAGCAATAGGTTAACAGCCCACGCTGACGTAGGCAGCATATGAAGACAGGACGGTAGATCTCCAGGAACAGGGTTAAGCAGCCCTGATATAGATGATATAATCCTCCCTTGCTTCTGACAGGAGCAAGGAGAAACGAAGGCATAAAAAAACTGGATAAAGTATAATAGATGCAGCAGGCTGTAATACAGCCAGGAGATGACAGAAGTGCATCCTCTGATATAAATTATAGACATTCTTCCATCAAATGAAGGCTTGCCCTCGACTGGCTGTGAGCTCGGGCTGCTCTGCCTAAAGACATTTCAAACACGCATCTTCAGAGAAAGACGCCTTGAAGAAGCTGAGTCTCCTTCATCCATATCTTGATCTTGGAAAAAGAAATGTCATTCTTGAAACTGCTTTGTTCAGCACAACATAAAATGATGTGGTCTCAAAGCAAACAATCACACTGATGAAGAAAAGAGAAATGAGTAGTTACTCAAGCATACTGAGTAAATGACATCATTAGAGAGGATTCAAACAGGACACAGCGGCCCTGCTATCCTGTCAACCTGTCTCTCCACGAGCTTCTGAGGGCATTTCTCCTTTTTTTGAAGCTGAAGGACAGCTGCAGCGGAGAGTCCTCCCATCGGACTGCCCCAGAACACCTCACACTTCCGCAGCCCCTGGCCACAGATGGGCGGCTATCGCTCTTCACTGGTTTGTGTTAAGGGGGCACTCGGGAGGCCTCATTCATCGAAACGATCGATCAAAATTACGCTTCATTCAGGGGCAGAGCGGAGAGCAGAACAGGAAACCTGCTGCAATGTCTAAATGCGGGAAACAGATGCGTTATTGTCGGTGTGAAGCAACAGGATATGGCCGTGGCCAAGGCTGCTGTCAGGGCAATGGGTATCCATCCAGGGGGAAAGCAGCCAACATCATAAACTCTTTAAATTTCTATTTCTCTGTCAGCTTGCAGCTGAGACAAAGACACAAGAGCAGCAGTCTGGAACACCAAGCTCTCCATACGATATTTATTTTATTATCTAGTGGCAGCATACAACACTCAGAATTTTATACCTTATGTCATCTGTCACTTGGCAGCAGTTACAGCTGGGTCCTTGGCCTGGCCAAAAAAAAAACAGTAAACCACATCTTGCTTTTACTCGAAAATACCTCACAGGTCATATTTCTGTCTCGAAAACACATTGTGTCCCGGTCTGTGTCTCCGGCCACTGGAAAGGCCAAGAACACTGCTACACTACTAATTAAAGTTATGCTGCAAAATATAATGAAAACAAAAACATCAAAATGAAGCCAAGCAGTCTGAGGCCACATATGCCTTTACATTTTATCCTGTTCTGTTCTCTACTTTTGCTTAGTTCTACAATGCCAAAAAAATAGTTAATTATAATAGGAAGCACATCACTGAGCAAACAACAGACCCAGAGCAATTTAAGCAGACGGGCTGTACATGCAATGCTCATTTTCATTCCTATTTCTCTGGGTGTCTGACTGTGACACTGCAGTTAATTGGGATGAGGACCACATTTTTTGTGTCTGGTAGACATATAGGACCAGCTCAATGTCTGGAGTATTTTAAACATTATTAATGTTTTAGTGTATCATTTTGATTGGCCCAGATAGTGTGTAATGGGTCTTTTACATACAAAAGTTTCAGATGACCTGCTGGCTTTACGACGGCAAGTATTGGGAATTTGGGAGTATGGTCTCAAGCAAGAAAATACACTTCAGGTAAGCCTGTATACTTCAAGGCAGCCTGTACAGCAGCATTATGCTTCCAGAGTGCACATGAACAAATTAATTGAATAGCTTTTATTTATAAATATAAACATACAAATATCTGTTAAGAATAAGCAGCCCATGAAAAGCTGAAGTTGATCTAAAGGATAAACATCATAGTTCATGTTATTTCAAGAAAAGAAAAAAACACATCTGCATTGACAATTGATTCATTCATCTTTGCCGTTGACCTTCCAAGCAGATAACCTTTCCTGAGAATCTGAGATTATTGCCGCTTGACTGAAGAAAGACTACACAAGTAATTACTTTAGCATATTGCTGCGATACAGTTCAGCATTCACAATTTATTAAACAATCATGTCTGAGATTTGATTAGAGGTCCTTCATTGCCTGAGGGGATACTGCTTAATACACTGCTGAAGGCTGACAGCCCCTCATACACACGACCAGAGGAGTTCCCCTCATCATGCGTACAATTATCATCTGACTGCTAGGAGCTCTGAGGAGAGATAATTATATTTCAAAGGTGACTGATAAAAAGGCATCTCTTTTCGCCCTGTTAATAGTCATAACACTATGCAACCTTAAATGCTAAAGATGCTTGTGGTGTTTCTATTTTCAATATGTAAATACTGACTGGGAATTACGTGAAAATGCACTGAAGCTACATCAGCTAAAATCATGTTCAAACAGCCTCTCAGTAAATGCTACTTTGTTCAGTGCCTCCAAAGCTACTGATTCTTCACACATTTCTCATCTGTAGGAAAAAACTGCTATTCCAGAAGTCTTTCCTGTAGTACAGATTCACCTGCAGATACAGTATAATTCCTGATCCAAATATTGAGCTGAGGTTTTTACAAGGAATGCTTTTAGATTAGAATTCAGCCCCACTGCCCACCTTTCCTCACATCAAATATCCCCTTGATTCCTAATGTTGCAGTACTTGCTGAATTATGAAATTGTTGAGTACTGCTAGAAAGCAACAGGGATTTATATATATTGATTGTTCCCACATTGGGTTCCATGACTGCCAGGGAATTTTAAGAAAATGTACTCCTTTTTAAGGATGTGAAGAACCATTTAGATATCAGCAGGCCTTTGAAAACAAAGGGACTGATGGTGCAGTGAAAGTGCTTATTGCAGACATCCACAATTATTGCTCATAATGGCACTGTGCAAGAAAAAAACTGAAGCAGATCTGCCTCTTGTGTCTCCCTTCCCAAGGCACCTTTATAAATGTCTGCTCCTGGGCTTTTTTGGAAGAGCCAGGCCGGATGGCAGAGCAACGCGTGGGGGTTTAATGGGTGTGAATCAGGGGCCTGCACCACCACAGCTCCATCCACATGCATTGCTCCACTCCCCCATACAGGTGAGATGAATGGATCTGTAGACTCCATCCAGGTTCCTAAACTGTGCTGCGGATCAACTGTCACTTCTGTTCTTTAATCAAAAACAACACTGACTCAGCGGTCGGTTAGTTATATCATTTGTCCCACCGCCGACCCATTGTGGTACCAATCTGTCCCCAGCAAAGCATAAATCTAATCCGAGCAGTAAAATAGGCCAACACAATTAAAGCTTTGCCCTACACTGCAGGGTGGGGATAAATTAGGTATTTGTTGTCCTGTCCATCTCAGAAGACAGGAAAGAAGGCAAAAGAAACAATGGCCCTTAAACATGTCCAAAATGCAACGATGCCCTTGTTTAAGCACCCAAGACGATTCTTCACAGCTTGGCCACCACGCCTCTAGCAGAATTGTGGTTGTCCATTATGCTCGGTCTCTAGAGTCGGTGTTCAGCATCCGCGCTTAAGGGATGGTCATTACATGTTTGTCAGCTATTTTAGCAGCACACATGCCTTCCTCCCCAATAGGCTTCACAGGGAGACCTAGTACTTGTGAAACAAGCACTAGTGAAATTCAGTTTTCTCAAACTTCAAATGTAACATTAATAGCCTTCCAGGAATTTCATCAAAGGTCTATTTTTGTTCAATTTATGGTCAATAAAGATAGACCAGATTTTATGTATTTTTCTTCTTATTATTAGTATTATTAATTAGTATTATTATTATTAGTAGTAGTAGTAGTAGTAGTAGTAGCAGCAGTAGTAGTAGTGCTAGTGGTATATTATATGCGCATGTCTGTGTGTATGTGTGTGTGTGTGTGTCTCTCCCATGAGACACTATCACTCGTAGTATTTTAATATTCCTGTATAATTCCAGAGCACACTTTCTGGAAGAGCCTATGAGTGAACAGTCATATCAGGAATGATATTCCTCTGAAGGACAAGCAAACATGGTAGCTAGATACTTCCAGCACCTTCAGTTTGTCCCGCCTGCTTTTCCTTGAGTCTCATGGTTCTTTCCACTGATGCTCTTTCTGACTCTGTGCTAGTATATCAAAAGCTCCTGCTGAGTCTGGACCAGCAGACATATTTCAGATTTCCAAAAGTGTCTTTGCTCATACATTCCTCAGCCCTGGCATATTTGAAAGATGTGAATCTTACTGAAAGAAGTCTCTTTGGTTGCTAACAGGCAGGTTTTCTCAAGGTCAGGGGTGCAACCATGTACCAATAAGCTGAATTGAAAATATTGACTTCTATTTACCAAAACATTGTATCGTCAGAAAATGTTTATACAAATGTCGCAGAACATAAAAATTCTGATATTAAGTAATAATATGAATTAAGATCAGTGTCATTCAATCACTTACTCGGTGTTCATTTCTGAGTGAATATAAGACCTGTATGGACCAAATGTACTCTACCAGAGTAAAATGGCATCTAAGAGTTGATTTAAAATTGTGTTCTTTGTATTATATATTAGGTTGTGATTAATAATAATCATCATAAATACACAGGCTTCAACACAGAACATTCTGGAAGGTTCACAGGATAGGCTCTCGGTCTGATCAAGGACAGATCAGACATCCATCCACTTCAGATACCACACGCTGGGAAGGCAGAAAGGCAAGGGAATGCTGATGAAATGTTAGAACACGCCGCAATTTATTTTCAACCCTAGCTGGTTCAGCCCACCTGTTCTCTGAGGCTATGACTCAACCTGAGAATAGGGCACCCCCACTCAATCAGAGGCAGAATTAAGTTCTGTTAACCTGAACAGGGGGGGCTTTTATAGCACGGTCTCTCTATACAGCAGAAATCAATATCCTATTCCATGTGCTCATCCTGTCTAAATAGGGCACTGTGTGGTTTGCACATTTGATAATGTCCAGACTCTGCTTGCTTGGGAGAGGTTGCCCATACGCAGAGGATGCCCTGTGCTCTCACAACTCTTTTCTGGGAGGAGGTGTCAGGGTTGGCTGGCTCAGTCACAGGGCAGTATGGTACATGCAACAACGGAATGGCCACTCTCGGTGATGCCGGTTTAACACTTAGCAGTCACAGAGGGGAGAAGGCGCAAAGTGAAACCTATGCACCCGAATGTCAGTGGCGCTGAATGTGTCAGTGCAGGCCACAGACACTTTCTTTTATTAATAAAATAATGATAATAATTTTTAAAAATAATAATAATCATTATTTATAAGGCTTTATTTTTCCTTGTTGTTATGGTGTACATGCTTCATGTTTCTTTCATTGGAAATAAGTAATTTTAGCACTCCTGCTTACAATGAAGTACGTCTAACCACCATGCACTTCAGGAAAGAGAGACCAAACTTTTTCTGAAAATTGTTCTGTCATTGATGGTCTCTCAAGTCTTCTGTTCCTGCAGTGTCCATTCAGGTGAGTCCTACCTCAAACAGCCTTTTATGTGTGCAGTCACAGACAGCACCAAGCTGGAGGGATGACCTTTCTCCACTCTATGCAGAATGAGTAGATGGCCACAGAAAGGTGACAGATCTCTCAATTCTAAGAACTTATAGTTAATTTTCTCCAGCTGTAGAGTAAAAAACTCCATACACTCGCCAGTAATATAATATGAGCAGCTTTAAAACGCTCTTCATTCGATGAAAGGTGTGATGCCATTTTGTAACACTTTAAGTGTGAACAGTACCTTTCCTGCCATGTTAACTTTCACTATCCAGAAAAAGTTTGAGTTAAGGAAAAGCAATGCATATGTACATATTCATTTTGGCACAAAATGAAACTACAGACTAGAGATAAGAAGCACCACTGCAAAAATGGAAAATTTCTCATTATATTCTGAATGTGTAAATTTTTTTTTTAAACATTCTGTTCTCTAAACTAAAAACATGGCATCTCCCTTTAGAAACCAATCAATTTTTTAAAATTATTATTGCCAAACACAATTAAATTCAGCCAGAGCCACTGTGTGTGTTTTTATGAAGACTGGGATTTATTGAGGTCTCTGAACCCATACATCATTTTGTGAACTTTTTGAAAATGCTTCCTGCTGGAACTGCTTTGTGCTACCAGTCACAGCCAAACCCCCCCATCCCCATCCCTCCACCCCCCATCCCCCCACATATTATGCTTCCAGCTCCAAGTCAATTCCAACCCATTCTCACTGCTGAGGTCATAGCTGTACATTTTTTTAAAGCAGGTGCTATATATTATCAGCCATGTGATATCACAGAATTCGACCTTAAAATGAGGTTGCACCCGCCAACTCACACAGACGCAGGCACGCAAACACACACGTGCACTCACAAGCACTTGACCATTAGAGGTAGTGTTACTGCAGGGGTGCGCAACAAGGATTGATTGTGCCAACTCCTCTGAATTATCGAATTGGCTCAATAATGTCTTGATCTGATATTTGTATAAGCACCAGCTAAAGCTGCAGACTGCAGGTGTATCCTAAAGATTTTACTGCGCTCACGTACAGGAGTGAATCAGTGTAGTTTATAGACCTGTCAGAAAACTAAAACTAAGGTAATTGGTTGGAACACAAACAAGCACTCACACCGGCCCTCCAGGACCAGAGTTGTGCACCTCTGTGTTACTGTAACAACATAATCACTGGAGGACTTTTACCCCTAAGTGATATTTCATCAAACAACTGGATAAATACTGTACATCTGCATTATTTTACACAATGTATGAAAGAGTCAAATACACTCAGCCAATGCATGTGCAGCTCCTGTTCAGTGTGAGCATCTCTCAGCACCACCCAATTCCCGACAGACAAAGACGCTGAGCACCGTGTGCAACACGTTGTGAAATTCAGAAACACTTTTAGGAGATAAAGATGGCCATCACATCTTAATTGAAGGATATTTATCATATATGCTTTTATCAGTAATATTTGTACAGGCAGTGGAATGTAAAACAACATTATCATTAAAATGTCTTCAGAACCTCTAACCTTTGGCAATTTCAATGAATGTAATTTAACATTTTCAAAAGTGGACAATGATTATTTTGCTTATCCATTTTTTTGTTTGTTTTATTTTCTTTAACCTACATTTAACCAGAGAGTCCCTATTATTCAGCACAATAATAAGGGAAAATACTTGTACTAAGTTCATAATTCAAACCAATGGAATATAACACCCTACTAGGTGTGTACAGATATGTCACTATGTGCATCTGTATTGCGAGAGCCAGTTGTGGGACTGCTGTCTGGATTTGAAACCAGGCCGTGGGGCATATCCAAGCACTAGAAAGGTGACTTGACATAATATGCCATCCAGCAGCCCAGTCTATGCCATTTTTGTATTATCATTATGTTTTTTATTTGTATTACATTTTGTATTATTATTTGCATTGCATTTATATTATGGCTCCAGGCTGGCACAAATTGACTTACATTTAGTATTTTAATGATGTTGCACATATACCTGCAGGGCTGGCACTCACTAGAATGCTGCTGACTTAACTCAGGTGAATGTCTATGTTCTATTGTATTCTGAGTTTGCTCATTCTCTCTGGATAGGAGTATCCGCTAGTTAACTAAATGTAGCATAAATACTATTACTAGCCAACAGCCACATTCTGCTTGGTGTTGAACTTGAAATAGGTTTTAGACCTTTTCGTCATGAACTTGAAATATGTTTTAGACCTTTTATTCATTCACTTGAACCTTGTTACAGACTTCGTTTTAATGAACTTGAACTTGGCTGCAGAACGCTCTGCCCATTAATAAAGTAATGGAAAGTTATTCAGAGGAGACAATAAAAAAGATTTAATATCTGGCAAAAGTGAACAAAATCAGTGACACCTCACCTGCATTCCTCCAGTTGTATAAGCACAAGTTTTCACATAGCACAGCAGTTTTTCTTAGCTTGCTCAGCTGTTGCTGCTGGCACAGATGCCTCTACCCTCAGGAGAAGAATATATCAACCTGAAAATTGACAGTCTATCATAATTAATTTCAAAATACTTTAGAGGCCTGAAGTATTGCATATATTTCCGAAGCCTACAGAAAATTAAATGGCAAGAAAGCTTGTGAGTGGAGAATATCTTTATTTGTATAGATCATTTAGACTGGGTTATGAGCGGCCATTTCAGTTGCCACATTTGTATTGTGCTGTGTATCAATTCGGCACAAGAGTATTTTTGTGATACAGTGGAATTTATTTGGGGAAGGTCAGAATAAAGCAATTCAAGTGTTACAGTAAAGAATTCCTTATTATATTATATGTTTCCCTCCTTGAATATACTGTAATTAATATTGCCATTTTATTTAAATGCTCACTTTTGGCAGTATGCGTACCAAAAACCTTTCATTTTTGTTTTGGTACCAGTCATTGCTGCAAATAATTGGTCATTTTGTCTGGGCTCAAAATCTCAAAATATTTTTTTACTGGTAACAATGAATCCTAACAGGAAAAAAATTCTTGCAGGATTAATCCCTTAATAGTCAATCCAAATTCCAGTTGTTCACAAGCATATTAAAACTGTCTAGTTTTGGTTTTCACTTGGAAATACCTACAGCTCAGAGTGAATTTTTTCCATGATCCCAATTACCAGTTTGTATAGTTCTGCTCCTCTATAATGTAACACTTATTCAAAGGCCATTGATATTTTAAATGACTGACAATGATAGGTTCCCGCTGAATATTGACTTCCACCAAAACTCTTGATAATCTTTTCCTATCTGTATTTACAAAGATTAAGAAACAGAGGAAATTTAGTCATTTAATGTGTGATTTCAAGGATCTTACTTTTTATTTTATTTGACATGCAATTAGTTCTGATTAGTAATGCTCCTGAGACTTTGCTGGAATTAGAATATATTTTAAATTAGGTCTAGAACAGCAGCCAAAAGAGTCAAGTGAATAATTTTATGCATCGCCATCTTGTCGGAACCGCAACACTTTCCCAAATGACAGCTATTGCTGTTAACCCTTATTCACATTTTCTCACTGCTCAGGATGAATCTTTGTGCTGAAAAGTCAGTAACAACAAAAGATCATTCTAATTTTGGCATGCTATCCCAAACATTTGTTCTTTAATGATCTCTGAGTTGATTTATGCCATGAAACATTTCTTCCCGTCTGCTGGGTTTTCAATTGAGGCTAAAAATTATTTCAATTAAGTTTCCCCTTAATTTTCCTCTTAAGATTTTCTTACATTTAAGTGCTTTGCACAAAAGCACTTTAGGTTTTCCCTTAGGAGCTGCCTTAATTAGTTGCCTGCACATCTTTGTATCTAGTTACATTGAAGTAATTCCCTTAAGGTTAATGGACTATTGCAAAAGATTTTCAGAGCAAGCCCCAGGTATACCACAAAATTGAAGTTGAGGTTATCAAATTTTGATCAAGTTTGTGGCAGCCTTTCTAAGTGTTAGACATAGAGAAAGCTTACTGAGTGAGGATTAGGTGACACCCAGCAACATGGCAGCAACATGGCACCGACTGAAAACCTTTGTCTGAAAATTTGAAGGATGCACTGTCAGCCCTCTCCGAGGTATTTCATCCCCGAATGCACGGCGAAATAACAGTCAATGTCTTATTGGGAGTCCCAAATGCAGTTTCCATGGTAACCACAAAACTGCCATGTTTGGCTGTGCTGTAATACTATAAAAAAAAACACAGTACAAAAGAACTTAAGATTTGCCCTTACGTAAGAGAAATGTCTCAGGTGTTTAATGCGACTGAGAGTTGGACTTTAAATATACTCTAAGGCAGACGATGCTCTCCCTTAATTAGACGTGTGTGGCTCCTGGAGAAAGGCTTCCATTTAGCAAGTTTTCTTTTACCCGGATCCTGTGCTCTGTAAACTTCTTCACAGGGCGTAAGAGGTAATTCATATTGTAGTTTGCAGAGGATGGCAAAAATAAGCCATCCCAAAACGCAAGCCATAAGTGCTTCTGCGATAACACCCACACTGTGTAAGAACTGAGGGATCCACTAGGGAATGGTAATGAGTCTGAGGTGGGTTGCCTGCTCACTATCTGTCTCCGTGCACATAATTCACAGAGTCTCATGTTAAGTTTGAGTGCAAGTGGCTTCGTACTACAAATGATTTGGAGTTACTATAAAGTATGCGCCAGTGTCTGTTGTAAACTTAATTTTGTCTGAGGACAAGAATTTTATGCCGCCCTGAATTAGATGCAATGGTAATTTTAGGATATAGAACATTATTGCTGGCATATGGCGCTCTTGTTGTCTTAATTGTCAACACACGCTATTACAGCAACTCAGAAAAAAATATTTTATTCATGCATGAGGCTTTCTCAATATAGTCTGTTTTGTCAAAGGCAGAAAACTGCCTGGTCTGTAGGTTTTTGAGCTGAAGGTCGATAATGAATTCCAAATCTTGAAAACAGATTGTGTCAGGAGTGTATTCTATGGTAAGTATAGGCTAAGAAAAGAGCCCCAGTGTCCCATAATAGGGTGACAGGATTGATTTAATACTGTATATAAGAAAGTGATAGATATTGAACAGGCAACACTATACTTTTTTATAGCATTACCAATGATTGTACTGAAACATGATGAATGTCTGTGATCACACATTGACTTGCACTATCAACATATTTTACTCAAGAGCACACCAAATTTGAATGCCACAAAATCATTTCAAAGCTCTCATTAATATAAATAATGCAGTAGTTAAGCCATCATCTTGGCGAGGTACTGAAAATATAGACTATTTCATTTCATTTTAGAACATGCTGTATTATTTATATTTATCAAGCACTTGGTCTATTTTCTGAACAATGAAAGTTTATATTACAGTACATACATTATATGACCAAACGTATCTGGACACCCCTTGGTCTGGGGATGTTTTTCATGGTTTGGGCTAGGCCCCTCAGTTCCAGTGAAGGCAGATCTTAATGTTACAGCATACAATCACATTCTAGACGACTCTGTGCTTCCGCAACAGATTGGGGAAAGCCCTGTCCTGTTTCAGCATGACAATGCCCCCGGGCACGCAGCGAGGTCCATATAGAAATGGTTTTGATGAGAACAGTGTGGAAGAACTTGACTGGCCTGTGTAGAGTCTTGACCTCAACCCCATCCAACAACTTTGGGATCACTTGGAAAGCCAGCCGCGAGCCAGGCCTAATCACCCAATCAGTGTCCGATCTTCCCAGAAGAGTGGAGGTTGTTATAGCAGCAAAGGGTGGACAAACTCTATATTAATGCCTAAAATTTTGAATGAGATGTTGGATGCCAGGTGTCCACATACTTTTGGCCATGTAGTGTATTTAATAAAGGCAAAATACAGTACCCTGCAAAGTATTATACAGTAGAGTGAAATTACTATTGTTATTTTGATATATGCTTCACGCATTTGTATAGTCATGATTAGGGATGTATCCGAATCCGAATACCGTATTCGGGAAAGCACGAATAATGCGATGGAAACAGATATTTCCTCTACACGAAGTTGCTCGTTATTATTCGGATTTGGGGAAAAAAAAGTCAGCTCCATGTCGAGTTCTCATAGCCTCTATCTAACGTTACACAGGCAGAGAGAGAGACGTTTCCCGTTTCAGAGGGTCTTAGAAAGACGTTATGTCTACACTGCGCAACCACACCATTTAAAAAGCAAGACAGTGCTAGGGAGATTAATTTAATTGACTTATGGTTTCATGCAGTTTTATTGAATAATGTAATGACAAAAAATGTATGGTATACATGGTATAAACATGGTATAAAACGAGAAGGAACTATTTTTTCTTGATAGAATCATTGTTTTCATAGAATTAACGATCAGAGGTTTTGCTTAACAACAGTACAAATAGAACTACCAACCAGAGTTTTTGCATAACGACGGTCCAAATAGAACTACCAACCAGAGTTTTGCTTGACATGTTTATTTTTTCTTCCAGTCCAGTTTTTCATTCTTCCAGTCCAGGTTTTTTTTCTTCCAGTTCAGGTTTTTCTTTTCTTCCAGTCCAGGTTTTTTTTCTTCCAGTTCAGGTTTTTCTTTTCTTCCAGTCCAGTTTTTTTGTTCTTCCAGTCCAGGTTTTTTTTATTTATTTATTTATTTATTTATTTATTTTTTTACCTCGCAACAAGTTATTTCTCAGTAAAGGGACACCTCGGCCTTTTAACAGTTATAAAATCAATGCGCTACAAAATCCAGCATTCTAAAGCAGTTTAAGGGGAGGCAACACTCAAAAACGATGATTTTGGTTCCATATGCCAATTTTTATATATTTTTTGATATTTTGCTTCTATAACTTCTATAGCTTCATAAAATGAACAAACTAAAGGTAAATAATCGTTATAAATAGTTAATTTAGATAATAATATAACACCATCGTCAAGTACACAAAGCATAAAATGAGCTTATGATAGCATCTTTTATGATTAAATGCCTCTGCGGTTTTAAAACTGACCTGGTTGAATCATATATCGTTAAAAAGCTTGTTTCCTGGAGCGTATTGCTAGAATGACCATAGGTTCAGACAGTTCATAAAACTTAGTTTAGTTAAAAATAAAAAGAGAGAGAGAGAAATGAAAAGTACAGTATGAGGATGTGGAAATATATATATTCATAATTAATAATATGCAAATATTAAATCAATTTGATGCTTTGAAGACACAAAAATTGCATTGCCAATGAATATTAGGTTAGAAAATACGTTTAACCCAATTTAACGTGACTTCCGGCATAAACCACGCCCACTTCCGGTCTTCTATCCGAATACAGATACACAGACAGATAATTTTGTTGGTTGAACAGATACAGATACAGATAATGACGTCTCTGCACACCCCTAGTCATGACAATACCTCCTCCATATTTATGAGGGGGTGGGGGGAGACTTTAGATCAGGGGCTGTTCTGTCCTTTCTACACACTCAGCTTCTTAGGACATAACTTTGAAAAATTCTTCGTGGGGTGGGTGGAATAGGAGTGTCCATTTCATTTGCACAAAATACTCCTTATGCAAATTAATTTGCACAGTAGAGCTGCACCTGGCTCACTGTCAAATTAGGCAACTGTCAAATTAAGCATTGCAGATATGAATGAAGATTCAACCATTTCTCACCTCAAATGTTTTCAGAAACATATTTTAGATGACTGTTTGGGTGGAATATAAGTCAGTTTATCTAATACAGGCCGCCATGTTGTTCCGGTTTTAAAATGTTGGGCTGAAACTAAGGACAGTGCACCTAACCAATTAAGTGCTGGCAGTGTTTCGTCATATAAAAAAGTAAATGGACAAATTTACTGGCACCAATTTTCCCACTAAATTGACGTTTATATGACATAGAATAACCTCCAAAGAGGTACTGTGACATCACAAATGGGGCAGGGCCAGAGTGGAATGCAGAAAGAAAATTTCAAACATTAGAGGGCAGTACCAAGATGCTTTTCTACTAGATTTCTCCGCATTAAATGTCCAAATCCAGAGCCGTATAAAGAGCCGTATACTGTATACGCGTTAACACATATAACAAAATACATAGCAAAATGCGTCTGTAGGGGCTCCAGTCATAAAGAAATGCATGACAAAATGGTTAGGGAAAGTAATCATAAGTACTTATCTGTCACAGGAGTCTTCAATAACCTTGAATGGTGATCCATTTTGTGAATAAATTTGTTCTCTGATGAAACAATATCTTTGTTGGCAGACGGCTCCTTCGGACAATCTCTGTTATCAACACTGCTATCTAGCATAATTAGCAAGCATAGCGTAGCTCGACCTGTGTAACGTTACTTGTTGCTCCACAGGGAAAGACCGTTTATCACTGCATACAACTTGGTTTACTCCAAAAGTCCGTTCGGAAACTTTGTATTAAAATAACTCCTCATTTACAGATGCCCATAAACCCCAATTGTCGAACTTCCCTGCGTCAGTCAAATCAAAATAACCAACGTGACACGTCATCGCATCGCGCATCCCGGTGAAATTACACGATGAAAAAAGCGAACCCCTCTCGCAATTCTTTTCCTCGACTTGCAGTTTTTGCCAATTCCCGCAATTTTACCACAAAAAAATCACATAAAACTTTGCAAATTACATCGCAATTTTTGAGAAAAGCCGCTGCAAAATCAAGCATTTTTGATCACAACGATCACAAAAAAACTTAGCGAAATCCTGGAGGGACTAATTTTCTATATCACAACTCTCATTATTACAGTAGGCTACCAACCAGCAGGAGGTGCTGCAACTCCCTCAGCACCCCTACATCTCGCACCTATGGCCATAGTTAGTTCCCTGGTCTTCATGATGGTATGCCTTCTAACTCCAAATGCAATCTCCACAGATGAAAACAAAGGATAAAACACTCAATGCTCTTTTGTGCCAGAATCCATGCAAAAGGAAACTCCTGAGCAGTCAACACCTGTCAGTCATCAGTTAACTATTTGCATATTGTCTACAATAGTATATAGTACAACGATGGGAATTGTACATAGTGAGCATATTACATTTTACAATTTGCTACTTGATGAATTTGTAATGCATCTCAATATAGGCTAAATCATAAACAATACCTTCCCTATTTTTCCATGTATCAACACATGTGACTGTAAGGGTTTGGTGGTCCGGGACATTTTGAATCAATATTAATTAATATTTGGCTGATTAAAGACTATTCCAGAGGGCCGAGGCAGGTGAAATTTGCAGGGTAAAGGCTGCCCAGGGGATGCGCAGTAGCAGTGCAGTAATTGGGCCCTGCTGCATCATTAAGCACTGCTTGATACAGCCATGCAAAACTCAAGGTCTTTCGGGTTCATGGGGGTAACATCTGATTGAGACTGTAATTATTTCACAATGAAAAAAAAGCTGCAGTGCAGTGGTTATTTAATTTAAAACAAAACAAGTCGTGTTGATTTGAGACTAGATGCAAGAAGCTTTTTAATATTTTACAGGCTATTACTATTTAATATATATGCATTATAGCGATATTGCTTTCATTGAAAGCGGTGGTTCTGACAAAACTGATCAAATATACAATCCACCCATAAAAAATCCAAAGCACACACATTTTTCCAACCAACGTTAAAAAAACCAAAAACAAGCCCAACCGTTTAGCCTAATGTACATAAACTTGCCTGTATTTTAGGGAGAAAATGTGTCCCCTCTCAATTTCAAACTTACTCCTATGCCCATGATCGAGATGCACATTTCTAAATTTTGAAGAAATTGGCAATAATATTAGTCCATTTGCATTAATGATTTTAAAAATTAAAAATTTAGCTCACTTTAAAACTAGGCTACTTTGAGATCAAGAGGATGTCACCTCTCAGTGGGTTTAATGCAGTTAATGCACTGGGGCTGCATAAGGTTAAATTACTGGCACAGATATGAAGCATGCAAGGAGGAAGGCCCTATGGGGCCAATGGTCATCCATTGGCATTTTGTAAGGCCACAAGTTTGGCTCCTGCTCTCTCTCTCTCTCCCTCTCTCTCTCTCTCACTCTCTCTCTCTCTCTCTGAAACACATGTACACACACAAGTTCTCTGGTAACAGGGCGCCGTCCCGATCTGCCAACTTGTGAATTAGCCTTCATGATGTGATTGCAATCAGATATACATTAACATTTCACTGGCTAAAGGCAAGGATTGATGAGTGTGCGTTCGGGTAAGATAATGTGATTTATAAGCAAGGCCTAGATATCTGTGTGACCTTTCATAAACAGATTATTGCTCTTTTTAGGCTTTTAAAAATCTTTACACAGCAGTCTTGTTGGATGACCGTCAGCTATGCTGGCTCCCTCGCCAACAGGCCTGGTCTTTTGTGTTATGAAGTGGAAGGTCATTTCACAGGGCATTACTCTTTTACAGTGATGGCTTGGTGTAGCAGGCGATAGGGAATCCAGTATGTTAGTGACACTAACATTGAAAACTACAGAGAGAATTGCCATGATCTTATGTAATATCTCTTATTATTGGATAATAACATGCTACTAAGGACATGCTGCTTAGTAGTTACATAGCTGCATAGTATTTTGAGTAACTTTTTATTAGTTCATTAGCCACAAAACATTGACAGAAAACGAAGGTATGGAAAATGGAAAAAAGGTATAGCAAATGGCAAAAATTTAGATTTTTTTCAATCTCCAAATCAGACGTTCATCCACCATTTCCCCCCAGTTTCCTCCTCCATTTGCAATGCCCAGTTGCAACTGTAGGACTGTCTCGTTTCTGCCATGTCCTCTGTCAGTTTGGGAGGGTGAAGAGTGGTAAGGGCATCTTCTGAAAGGCAGCTGACTGTTTAGTTCCTACACGTTAGTTGCTGCTGCGCAGGTTGACTGTGAGGATGTTACGGGTGATGCAGCTGGTGCAGGTGGATTGTTATAACCCAAACATCCAGAGGAGTCACTAGTGAGCAATCAGGCACAGGATTTATGGTTGGGGGGGGGGAAGGATTTTATAAAACGTAACATTAAAGTGCTCTGTCACTTAGGAAACATACACAATTTGTTTTTCACTTAATTAACTTTTCACATCTGTTCATGAACTGTGCAATTTACAGCTGAAGATGTCTGTGTCCCCACCAGTGGTGGAACACGGATATGAGCAGGCCTTCACAGGAGCAGGCATGCAGGAGGTATGTACTGTGAGATCTCCCGTGGTGCCAGTGAAACCAGTTCAGCTGGGGAACTCTCGTCATGGCTTCCTCTCTGTGAGAACTCCCTAAGTAAAGGCTGTGCGTTCACATCGCTCCACACGTGACGTTTCAGCATCTCTCTCCCAAGCGTAGACACAGATGTTAAGTGTCCGGGGTTAATATGTGGTTGACTGTCTCTCCTCAGCTCCAGTACCAGCCTTTTCCCATTCCTGCAGGGAGCCCATTACCAGCCACTGTCTGGTCTATCTTACCTCTCCAGCTGGATCGAGCAGGGACAGGCAGTCTGCCCACACAAACGTCTGCTAATCACTAGACTGGCCAGATTTAGGTACTTGAAATGCACAGAATTCTTGCAGCAGTAATGGGACAAACCCAGTTTGTTCTCAAAGCTCTTTCTGACTGCCGGCCTCTTCCACACTGAAATCAAAGGATCCCTGTAATATTGATAGCTGGGCTTTGATTGCTTGAATGCTGATTTCTGTCCCTGGTTACCCTACTGCATTTTCACAGCTCTTAAATGTCCCCAATTTACCCTGACTGCGGCAGGCAATCTACTCACATTTACACAGAGAAAGGCTTTTTAACATGCACGCACACACACACACACACACACACACACACACAGGCGCATTGAATCACTTGTAGAATCTGTTTCACACATAACTGCACCTACACAGATTTTTTTTTTTTGCCTCTAAGCAAATCCTTGAGAGCCTAGCATTAATAAAGGCTCAGAGAAGCTGGGGTGATGATGGGAGGGAGGGTGGGGAGCGAGTCCCCTCACTCCCCACATGCACAAAACACACACACCCACCCCAACAGAAGCGCCAAAACCCAGCATCCTCAATCTCCCAGCACTACGCAAGACCATATGTGCAGTACACAGACATCTATTTCTTACAAATGCGGTTGCATGTCCTCCAAAAACAACACTCCAGTCCTTCTGTGAGCTCTGCTCAGCCTGCTGTCTGTCTTCTCAGTTCCCATAATACAGCACTGCGCTCCAGCTTCCACTGAGCAGGAGAACGTCCCCAACAACCCACAGTGCAAGATTTTTTTGCTCTTCAGAGCCAGAGTCCTCTCTGAGCAAATGATGGAACAGATGAGGTTTGCAGCCGGGAAACAGAGGCCACTATCGCATTTGGGGGCCTGGCAGCTGACGTACCGTGTCTGACGCTTAGCAGCATCAGCGCAGACACGCTAGCAGATCTGGACCCTGAATAACACTCTGTCCTTGAAAAAATCTCAATAGGGGAAAAAACACACCAGCCCTGACGAAAGACTGAAGGAAATGAAATGTAATTAGGAGTACCTCAGGGGGAAATTGAGTCATTTTAATTGCATCTTGAGAGATAATTACTGATGTCATCTGATATGTTGTTCGCAACAATTATTTTACATGTGATGCATTTATTTAGCATTTTATGTGTTTTGCATAAATATTAATGCAATGCAGTATGTAATTTGGACAACAATCCAATCATCTTGAAATGAAAGGCTCTCCATAAATGAACAAATGGCAAAAACAGCTAATGCAAAAATAAGTATTTTGTCACATAATTATATGATCACATATGCTATATTTCTCCAACATAATAGATATTGCATATTTTTGCAGTTGATCTAGAAAGGCTTGAGGAACTTGAAAGGCTAAAGGAAATTAGGTTGTCTTGCGTCTTGTAATCCAGCAGATTAATATTAAAAGGCAACTGAACCAATTAGTCATAAAATAATGCAATATATTGGTTTATTTATGCCATCTGGGATATGGTTCAATAACAATTTGAATTAATTTATTTTTAAATGATGCATTATTTATTTAATTATACATGCCTAATCTTATGCTGTATAGTTGCTTCTTAAAAGGACCATAACAGTCTTATTTCATTTCTTATTAGCTCAATGAAGACATGCGATACAAATGAACAATAATAAGGCAACTATATAATATCATTTACATGCATAACTACAATGATTAAAATCACTTTTTAAAATATATTGATTATACACACTGAAGACAATGGTTGTCGCTGAACACATTTGGTCTTCTAAGCCATTAAGTTCTTAAAATGTAATATAAAGTAATAACAGCAACCATATTTCGCTGTCATTCAAACATTTAGGCACAGCACTCAGGAGTGCGTTATCTACTATCTACCCAGAGCGTCAGTGTGTACTTATCATTTAGCCAGAAGGCTCAGGAATGCAGCATAACGTCACTTAAAACACAAATATGTCCTCTGCATTATTATCCAAATTATCTTATTGCTTGCCATAATATTTAATCAAAGCATAGAGTTGCCTGCCATTACATTTAGCCAAGGGATCTGCTGTATCATTTAGCTAAAACTCTTTGTGTAAAATAGGAGGCAGTATGAAAGGATCCTCACACTATAGCGGGCTCATCCCTATCCTGGCCCCTACCTGTGACCAATGGCTGCTAGTTCAAATTCAGCCTGGGAAGAGCTGATAATGTGACTTCCTTTACCTCACAGAGACCTGAGAACAAAAGCACTACACTCCACACTGGACTTCAAGCAGGGGGAATGAGACATTTTCCGACACTTTTTTGTGCCCTGACACAGGGGACGACACTGCAGACAGCCAGTTCCAGGACCCATTTAGACAGCAACTTCTTCAGTGGGTTTGTATCCAAAGGGAATCAAATATCCTTACATTATCAGAGGTCTTTTTTCACACTTTATATTAATTCTTGGTTTAGATGAGGATGTAAAATAATCTTAAACTAAGACGATGTAGTTACCATAGTAAAGAAAATAGACAACATTATGGATGTTATTCTACTGTCCTTTGATTTTCTGCCAAGAGGTAGGTCTTCACACATTTTCTACACTGTACTCTGGCATTGGAGATGTTTATTTAAATGATTTTTAAACATGCATCTTGGATCTTGAAGCATGCAAAATGAACCAATCCAATATATGTACACAAAAAAGGGGAAAAATGCAGCGGTGCAAAGTGTGAGCCAACCTTTCAATTTATCAAATAGCAGCAATATTGTCAGTTATGGAAAAAAGAAATTCACACATACTGGGTCTTGTGCGCTCTCTTCTGGCAAAATCAAGAAGTGCCAGGGCTACCATCTTTGTGACACTGTGCTGGACGGTTCCTACTTCTTCATTCTGGGGAACTGAAAAGCTGCTGTGTGTTCAAATGATTTGTTTTTTTTTTAAATAATTGTTTCAACACATAAATCCAAATTTAGTATTCCTCCCAGTCAAAATGATTAAATAAAAGCTGGTCTTCAGGCAAACCTTTACTAACCAAGTATCTAAAGTGCCGAGGAGGTCATTTTGAATTATGTTTTGGAATAAAAATATATTTATATTTGTACCTGGGTGGTTTCACTGGTGATGATAAAGCATATAAAGGGAAAAGTGTAATAGTTTAGGGAGGCTCATCAATACAACCTCCTGCACATTATTCCTGTATAGCCGCCTCACTACACAGACTTTTGCACCACATTATATTGCTGTTATTGAACACACTGTACAATAAACTGCATTCACTATAACCTGGCATTCCTTTATGATGGTTAACACTGCACACATAGCAGTTTCAGGGTCCTCACAGAAACATAGAACTCAGGATATCTGCAGCCCATAGGCACTTACCTATACACTAGTGCAATAGCCAGATACGCAATTGCCGCAATGCAGGCTACACATGCCAGAGGCACGTCCGTGTCTACCCAGGTAGTGATCCATGTAGAACCACACTACTAGTGGGTCATTAGTAGTCTCCTTCTATGTAAAACTGTTAGCGCGGAGGAAAGGTTAAGACATTATTTTGGAGTCAGATATCATTAAATTAATCCAGTAGCAGTCTTGGTAACACTATACACATTTCTTCGCCACTCAAATACTTCCACTGTTTGGTGTATCTGAGGGGTTTCTTACAAATATTAAGTACGAGAAGTCCACTTGAAATATATTCATCTCTGTGGCAGAGGCAGAATTTCCACTCAGCCTCTTCCATTTACATTTTATACTGCTAGAATGTCATTTTATTTCACATTCCTTTATGTCAAAGTTGCAGAGACTTTGAGAGGGTGAGGCAATTAAGGAAATAAATTCCCACTCCCACTCTTTGTCTCTCGCAGAACTTCCCCAATTCTAATAAGTCATGCTTGACACTTTCCCATTATCATACCATTCAAAAGGAAATGTCTAAAAATTCATCATATTTTTATAAAGTGCTATTCAAGCATTTTTCATTTTTATGCGTTGATGCATGAGCAAATTAAATTGTTATGCATCACTGTAGCAAAGAGAGGTTTTGAAATGAAAAATCAGTCTTTGGAAGGTCCTGGAGGAAGTATATTACAGTTAGTTATGTAACAACTTATGAAAATGCAGAGTATTGTGGACGCTCACCTTAACATGAAATGGTCACCTATGGTGATACTGTTGTCCTAACATGAGCTAATTATCAATTATCATGTGCCAGGCTGACTTTATGATAGAGACCTGAGGAGTAATACAGGCCCTGGTACGATACATTATTAGAATGGATCAGATGATAAGTAGATTAGCAACCAAATGCTAATTGTGCCGAATCTCTGATAGGTGTGGTACCCGTCACATATGTTAAGTTATCAAAATGAAATCTTTATATATTTATTTTTTACTGTACTTCATTTCATCAAGGATAACAAGGATTTCATCTGGATAAATGCATGCTTTCTTCCTGCACCCTACTCCTTTTTCATGAATCACTGACTCTACTGCGCAGGCCAACAGAATGGGTGACAGCAGTCACAGTTCACAGTTATGTCTGGGAAAAGCTTGCCGGATCTGGAGTCCAACACACCATCTGCAATCTTTTTCTCTTGAATTAAACCATTTTATTCAGAAGCCATGTATTTTTTTTCCCTTTTCTGCTAATTAAAGATATTTTTTAACTCCCTCTTTCTTTGTGAGAGACACCAGTACAAACTACTCTGCCTTGCAGCTTGGTGAATAAAACATCCATGCAAAAAAAAAAAAACTACAACCACCACAGTGGAGAAGCTTGAAAAGTTTCTTGAATTATCATTAATTCATTATAAAATGAAAAGGTGCCCCCCACACATTCACAACCTCCAGTTCTTAATTGCCCAGTATGAGGTAGCTCTTTCTTTAATTTGAGATCCC
This sequence comes from Anguilla rostrata, assembly GCF_018555375.3. Classification (NCBI taxonomy): domain Eukaryota; kingdom Metazoa; phylum Chordata; class Actinopteri; order Anguilliformes; family Anguillidae; genus Anguilla; species Anguilla rostrata. The sequence goes on along the minus strand of NC_057941.1, from coordinate 25,388,444 downwards.
TTATTTGATTTATGACAGCATTGGCCCACATTGATCATGGATTCACAGCTGACTTCCTGTTCTACCCATATGTACACATCACCGTGACACAAAAACTCCCCCTGCAGGGCTGGTTGTAAGCATAGGCAACATACGCAGTCACCTAGGCCTAGGGAAATCGCTATCTCTAGCACACTTTCCCATTACAGCCCTTTTAATACATATTTCCCCCATTTTAAGAGGACAAAAAGTAATTAGACAATTTAGCATGATCCTAGCATTGTCATATTTAGTACTTGATTATAAATCCTTTGCATTCACAGGCTGCCTGAAGTCTGCGACATCACCAGACACTGGAATACTTGCTGGTGATGCTTTGCCAGGCTTGTACTGCAGCCAATCTTCAGTTCCTGTTTATTTCGGAGGCTTTTTGCCTTCAGTCTTGTCTTCAGCAAATTAAATGCATGTTCTGTTGGATTCAGGTCAAGTGACTTTTTGGCACTGGTGGTTGATTTAACAGTATGTTCTGGGTCATTGTACTGCTGCAAGGGGAGTGGTATCCCTTGAATCATTGTACTCCTATCTCATAGTCATTGTATTATTTCAAATCCAATGTCGTACAGTACAGACCCGAAACACCAAAAACTGTGCCACTGTCCAAATATTTATGGACTGCACTGTACATGCAGACTGATGACGAACATGAGTCCTACAGTCATAACAAGTCCTCCCACTCTATTAATACTGGGTGGATGAAGATAGTCAAAGAAAGGTTCCCATGATTGATGGAAAGGTAAACACAACAAACCCAGTGCAATGTTCAACTGTATCTCTGACGAAAGTGCAGGTATTGTAGTGGTTTGCCATCATAGCTCTTCTGCAAATTTTCATTTTGAGAATGTAAAACATTTTATTGAATAGACTGCAAATATCCCCTCCTTATCCCTACAGAAACCAAAATGTAATTCATTTCAAATATGTAGTATAGCACCCCCAAAATGGAATGACTCAAATATTTTTTAATCTACCTATACTGGTTGCAGAGAACAGATTTACCACTATTGCATCTATGCCGCAGCTGAAATGCAAAATGTACATATTTCTGAAGTTGAAATGGAGACAGATTGTTTCTGGTAGTATCCATATATTTTTTTTTTAATTGAATTGATTTTGACTTTGAAAATGCGCAAGCCACATCTATCTCTCTTACCTGCCACAAGCTGTCACAAACAAATGCATGCCTGTGCCTATAATGAGACTAGTTATCTGCACTGTTTACCCATTCATCCATTCTTATTGGCAGACTTGTTGTAGCTCTCTTGAGTTACTTAGGTATTGCAACTGCAGTTTTAAAGTTAGCCCACAGATTTTCAATGCTTTTGAGGTTAAGACGTTGACTAGGCTCAAGGATAATGTTTTATTCTTGTGCCTCTCAATGCAGCTTATACTCTGTGCTTTGGATCATTGATCTGGTAAAAGGCTCATTTTCACCCCAACTCCAAGTCTTTAGAGGACTGACACAGGTTTTCTGCCAGTATTTGCCCATACTTGGTACTGTTAATTTTTACAACTGTTAGTAATTTAGCTGTCCACGTCAAAGGCATCATACTGCCACCACCATGCTTCACTGAAGGGACCGTGTTTGGTGAGACATGTCCAGTGATAGGCATGTGCCAGACAAAGCACTTTGCATTTTGACCAAAAGCCTTTATTTTATTCTCATCTGACCACAAAACCTTCCCCACATTTTAGCTGGATCGCTCTTGTGCTTTCTGTGAAATTTGAGCTGGGTTTTTGGAGTAATAATCTTTTTTTTGCCACTCTGCCATGCAGGCCAGGTTTGTGTACTGCTCTTCATGTTGTTGATTGAAGCATATTCCCTCCATTCTCAGCCACTGAACTTGGTGGCTCTTTTAAGGTAATTGCTGGCCTCACAATGGCTTCCCTCAGCAGTTTCTTTCTTGTTCTGTTGCTGCTCTGGGAGGGATAACCTTTTCTAGGCATTATCTGGGTGGTATTATGTATCCTCCCAAAAAGAAGTACTTTTATTCTGTAATCATGATAATCAATTTTAAAACACACAGGGAATGGCCAATCAACCCATTAAACAGCTTGTTAAAGTGACTTTTTACACCTTTATTTAGCCGCCAGAGCACAGGGGTTGAATTTTTATTCAATAAATTTATGTCCCTATTTTTATGTCATTATTAAGTTTCTTTATATTTTTTTTCTCTCATTATCATTTGCAAATGAGTGGAGTAAGTATTTTAAGAAATACCAGTTCCCAAATTTTTTGACTGCCTCCACTGTTAATGTATAAATACAATTTGGTCAGTAGAAAATCCAAATGTGCTTGCTTCATTCAAGTGTTCCCTTGACCTGATGGACATTCCATGGGGTTATGAAGACCAACTGATTTCAATACATGCAAATCATATCTACTGTCAGGCCCAGGGTATCAATTTATTTAGCAAAACCTTCTGAAAGTTCTAATATTGTGACATTATTTATTTAAATGTCCTATTATTTTACTTTAATTCTCACATTGAATCCAAGAAGATCAATTTCCCAAGCAGCAAAATCATGCCTTTTTTGTTACATGGAGGTTCTGAACAACACTGCAAATAACTGCTGAATGGCTATATTAGCTTTTTGTTGAATTTGGTTTTACAAGATGGTTGGCACCAATTATAAGAGCAGTCATAGTAGTCAGCCTAAAGTCAGTGGATATCCGTTAAAAATATATTTAGTCCAAAAAAATGCTTGTTCTAAGCTGATTGACATCAATTACTAATATCAACCCCATGTGCAAAGAGATTATTATTATTTTATTTTTTAAAAATGTTTTATTACTATTATTACTATTACTATTATTACTATTATTATTATTATTATTATGCCGTTATTATTGTTGTTGATACTTCTGCAACAGGCCTAGAACATACAGAATCTATCGAAACATGTACATTACATACAGAAATATTTTATATACGTTTTACTGCCCCGGGAACGTTTATATCACCATTCTTTTTTTACACCGGAATTTCGAGTGAACACCAAGTAAAACGACGTCGCCACTAGTTGATTGGACGTCGCTTACAAAACAACCCGTACACGAGTGAGCTGCGCATGTTACTGAGCTGCGCAGTTAGCGTTTGTCATAAAGACTGAAGTATATTTCCATTTCTCAGTTTTCTTTATTCTAACGTATGATAAATAATTAAGATGTCTATTTTCACACCTACAAACCAAATTCGACTCACCAATGTGGCGATCGTAAGAATGAAAAAAGGAGGAAAAAGATTTGAAATAGCCTGTTATAAAAATAAAGTTATGAGTTGGAGATCGGGAGCGTGAGTATTTCAAGTTGATTCTTGTTTGGTAGCTTGTCATATAGCTAAGGTTATTTCCTATTTGTGGGGTTAGTTTGGAGTGCCTGTCCCGGAATAGCTACTGCTATTGTTTTCCTAACAGAACGTTCGATTCTTGTGAAACCACACTAATCTTATGGTGTGTGTTTTTTAACCTTTTGTAGCTGCTAGCTTTCTAGCTAGCTAGCGTCCAGTCGCAGTTCGGCTAAGGCCCTTTCAGAAGAGCTAGCCAAGTTGCAATTTCGCTTATATAATTAAGTGTTAGCTAAATGAGATAATTGATTACTTTCCAGCTAACCTGCCTGGATAAATTGTTTCCACTTATGTTACACATTATCATATACTTGGAGCTGTTATGTAGCTAGCACCTGCTGATCATTAGGTAATTTCAAGGCTTGCATTCGGTGACATTGTAAATTTCCTGCGTGGTTTTATACTGTTTATTTTATTTTTGTGTTTTTCTTTAGTGAGAAGGACCTCGATGAGGTCTTGCAGACTGACAAGGTTTTCATGAACGTGTCCAAAGGACAGGTAGCCAAGAAAGAAGACTTGTCAAAAGCATTTGGAACAGACGATGTAACAGAAATATGTAAACAGGTAAGTATGCTATGCATACACGCACCAGCCAGTTTATTAGGGACACCTATCTGGTACCGGGTAGGGCCCCCGGAACAGTCTGAATTCTTCACGGCATGGATTGAAAGATGTGCTAAAACATTCCTCGGGGATTTTGGTCCATGCTGATTTGATCGCATCATACAGTTCCCGCAGAGTTACAGCCACATGATTTGCTGTTTGGAGGAGAAAACTATTTGCATTTACGAGCAGGTGTACCTAAAAGTGGCCGGGGAGTGTACATATGGACATGCATACAGTATTACCTAATTTTTCATTGACATGGGGGTACTTTTTCAAGGCTACCCTTGTCTAGTTGTACTTTTGAAATTTGCTTGTCTTTTCATAGATTTTAGCTAAAGGCGAACTCCAGGTGTCAGACAAGGAGCGGCAGACGCAGCTGGAGCAGATGTTTAGGGATATCGCCACCATAGTAGCAGAAAAGTGCGTAAATCCTGAGACAAAGCGACCGTACACGGTGAACTTAATTGAGCGTGCAATGAAGGACATCCACTACTCCGTCAAAGCGAACAAGAGCACGAAACAACAGGTTTGTTGTCAATTGTTCTTCTTCACTGGTACTTCTGTAATATTTTGTTCTAATTTTAGAATGGAAAAATCTGCTAAACTGAATGAGTGAATATGTTCATTATACCCTCATACGGTTGTACAAATGTATAACCGAGTTGGTATGATTTGGCTATGGTACCCACAGATTTGAATCATCCTCCCATAATGGTAGAGTTGATGTCCTGTTCAACTGAAGAGAGCATATTGTAGGCTAATGAATGTCAGACCTGGGTCAAATACATATTGGTTTTGGATTCAAATACTCTTCTGTGTTTTACTGATCTTGTCCGGTGTATTGGAACCAATGAAATAATCTCAGAAAGTGCAACCCCCGCCTTCTGGTCATAGTGGCAGGCTCAATTACACCAGCTAAGGTCAATAGAGCACAGAATAGTATTGGAATCAAAAACAAATACGCATTTCACCCAGGTCAAATGAATGTATCATTCCAGGCTCTGGAGGTGATCAGACAACTAAAGGAGTCCATACAGATCCAGCGAGCACACATGAGGTTACGCTTCGTTTTGCCCGCCAAGGAAGGGAAGAGGCTGAAGGAGAAACTCAAATCGCTCATTAAGGTTGTGGAGAGCGAAGACTTCGATGACCAGCTTGAGATGGTGAGATACAGGAAGGCTGGCACATCAGTCAGGACCCCCCACCACCGTGTCTGCTACTTATGCCTGTCCCCTTCCCTTGCAGGTATGCCTGATCGATCCTGGCTGCTATCGCGAGATTGACGAGCTCATCCGCTGTGAGACCAAGGGAAAAGGGTCACTGGAGGTATTGAGTCTGAAGGACGTGGAGGAGGGAGACGAGAAGCTGGAGTAGCCTCTGCTCATCACTCTTAAACCCTCCACTGGACCGTCAGCCACACTACCTTAAAATTCAGACTAGAAATGATGTACTTTGTAACGAATTAACTGTTTCCCTGCACCTTGCTGAATTTTTATGATTTTTTTCTTAATGTTTTTCCATTAATGCAGATTACGCATTTGAAATACGCAGTATTTATGCTTAGCTAACAGTTTGTTATATAGTTCAATCTCTGAATACAGTCCTTCTTTAACTGCATATATTATATGGTAATTTAATGTTAAGAATTATTCAGGAACACATTATCTGCACCCTAGTGGGTTCCAAACCAGAGAATGCTCCCTCTATCCAGGTTAACAAACAGCTACCCTGGTACCCTAACTGGTGTTCATTGACACTTGCACTTTGAGGTAGAATTCATCACTAGACATGAGTCTACCAGTGACAAGTTTAAAATAATTTCTATATTATTTGGTAATTTGTCCACTCACAATTTTATCAGTCTTCTCCGAAATGATAGAGAAAGTACTGCCACTTTAATTTTATTAGTGATTTACTTTCATACAAATACTTACTGGTATAAAATTATACGCCAGAAATGCAGTAACCCATGCACAAAATACTTAATGTCTGAAGCTTTAAGGTATCAAATTATACTCAAACACTGAGTTTTTTTTAATTGTCAAAGGGATTGCCAATAAAACTGGGTCATTATAATTTCCAATTTACCTCCATATTTGGCTTCATATGTTTTGTGGGTGCGTGTAAATGTGTGTACATACAATATTCACAATACAATAACACTGACAAATGTCAAGAACTGATTTGACAAAATTTATTAGTGTCAAAATTTAAGATGCTGTGCATCTGCAGTTTTGGATGGGGGTAAAGTGAGAGCGTACACTTTATCCCAGAAGACATGAAGCATAACGTCAGAGTTCAGCCAAAAGCCTTTCCCTCAAACTTGGGCAAATGCAAAAATCTAAGCCTGTTGTTTAAAAATGGAAGTGCATCCATTCCCATATTGACTGGTTTATTAACACTGGAAGTAACTTGCAGACAAGGGGGTTGGTTGCAATCATTCATTAAAACATGAATGTTTACCCTTGAGACGAGGAATAAGAAAAGTAAATAGTAAAAAGAATAAGTAAAGCTATTTAAATCATGAAAAGAATGTAGAAATGCTTTTCAGTGTCTGTGAGCATGCTCATTTAGTGTTTTGTTGGATGGATACATTTAATATTTTCTGAAAGGAAATAACTGCATTTTATAAAATCTTCAGACCAAAGCTCCAAACAAGAAAATCCTGAGTAAGGAGGGAGTAGATTTCCCCCAAGGACAACCTGAATAAGCAGATATACTTGCTTATGTTCATTTCAATGATGATCAAGTCTTCCTAGAAATGCTGATATATTGCTTCTTTTCCATCTGAGCCATACCTTGACATGCAGCCTAAGCAGACAGGCCTGCCTTACCTTTCATAGCACAACCAGAAAGTGGCCAGATCTACTCCACACAAATTGGCAGTCACCATCCTTTCTCAAGAAGGACCCCAAGAAAGCATTATGTGCACAGCTGAAGAGACTGCAGTAGAGATGGGAACCAGAACTGCTTCTGCAGTTAATTCATGAGCAGGCTGGCCATGCACTGGACATGCTAGCAAAAGGCACTAGAGGGAGATCTAACATCAGAAACTAATGTTCAAATATGTTTTTTAAGGCACAAGATTTGTGATAAAGCTTTAAAAAAAAGCAAAATATCTGCAATGGACTGGACAAGGCACTTGTGCTATGAATGCTATATAGCCAACTCAAACGCATCCACAATGGCAAAGGATTAAATATGAAAATGGGTAAAAACGTGAAGCATTTCAAAAAGTTAGCATTCAAAAAAAGGAAATGCAAACAGTTCTTAGAATACAGCATGATGGTTAACCAGCTTTACAAATACAGCATGGTTCACTACTATAAAAACAAAAACCCGAGCTTCAGCTGCACATTTTGCTTCACTGAAAAAGCAAATGAGTAAAGCCTCATCTGTTTCTTTACAAGTCACTGTCAGTGATTCCACATTGGAAAAATAAAATAATGGTAATCACTGTACAAGATTCTCCACTACAAATGGCGCTGTTAAGGAGACAATGTGTAACAAAAGCTGGATACAAAATCAAACCAAATTTTTTACCATCCACACAATCCTTTTTTCCTTGAAATATAGGGTTCTTTTTTAAAATCCAATCCTAGAGAATTGCATCATTTGCACAGCTATTTAAAAGTGTCTGGCAAGGACTCCCTTTTCACAAAGCCTAACGTCTGAACCGCCAAGAGGTCACTGCACTGCAGTATCTGCTCCCAGACATTAAAATACCCTCCAAGATACACGCAGCGCTTTGAAATGCGAGTGACAAATGAATTATCACTAAGAACGAATCTCAAGAGTGTTTATAGTAAAAATGTGATGCGTGTCAACTGCGTACGCAATTCCGAGTGTGCAAATTAGTGTCATTTGAAAGAAATGCGTGGAACTGCAGAGCAGCTGATTGAATTGCGCCCCTGAAGAGAAACTCCGCATGCCGGGCGCATCCAATGCGTAATGCAGAGAATGTTTAGACCACATACACACATTAATTACAGTCACAGAGTGTGGAAACCGCAGTGCTGCTCGCTCCTCTTCTTCACTGTGAATTTGATCACACCTCCTCAAAGTAGGCCATTTGAGCCATGTAAGCAGAGTTACGCTGTAAATAGAAAAAAAGGGGTGGGATGGGAGGGGGATGGGGGCAAAAATGTAATTGCTTTGTAAAAATGTAACCGCTTTTAGAAAAAAAGTCAGATTATAGTCATGGCAGGCTCCCACAAACTAGTTGACTGATCAAACATATTTTTGAAAAATGAAATTTAGCTATTGCAACCTGCAGAGGAGTTACAAAATGCTGAGCATATACCACTTACACCCTTATGACACCAAAAGCAAACTGCTGGTCACATGGAATGGCACAAGGGTGGTGAAGCAGCAAACGCAGGGGAAGATTCCTCAGCAGAGCAAAGCCAAGCCACACAATGCAGCACAAGCTTCAGAGCATGCTTTCTGGCACATACTCTACCACAGCCATTTAAGCATGTACACAAAGAGTATTTCAAAATTTAGAATTCAAACTGAACCACTTGGTCATGTTAATGTAGCTATCTCCTCATGTCTTCCAATTAGATACCGAGGAGTAGACCAACATATATGGCAAAGATTCTTGGACCTATACAGAGTATGCTCCTAAATACTATTTATGAAGTCAGACTTCTTTTTCTAAATGGCAGGTAGTAACACTATCAGCACGGGATGCAGCATAATATTTGGGCATGTTTTTCAGAGGGGGAAAGGTCAGAGGTCAGCTGGACCCCAACTCAGAAAGCTCATTCTCAAAAGCAGATCACAAAGTGACTTTTCACCTCAGCACCAGTATCATTCCAATATGATGCCCGACCTACAGTTAGTGACAAACCAGCGCACATAATTTAAAATGTAGGAACGCAGCGAGTCATTCATGCTGTTAAAAAAGAGGATTACTCATGCAGAAAAAGCATGGCTGTTTAAAATGGTTTATGCATGCCTTTTCAAAACTGGAATTGCCTTTAAAAAGCAAACAACCTTAAGAATTTAAGTTACTGCCATTTTTTTACTACAGGACTAATAGTGCAAAGCAAGACAATTTAAAATATTAAAAGAAATAGCTCATTTCAAATTCAAGAAAAATCCACAAAACAATACATGGCAAACCACCTTTGCGAAATAAGAACCCCACAGCCCCCACCCCACTGTAAACTGTGGCAAGGAGTCCCGTTTGGCGGCACGTATGGTTGAGGCAATCGGACGGTTTATTTGGAATTGCAATTGATCATTTAAAATCGGAGCATAATGGAAAAACAGTGCGGAGCACCTTCCCTTGTGTGGTACTTCACCATGTAAAAAACTGAGCTATATATTTTAGTATAAGCCTCCGCTTCCGACTTCGTCTCCACCCGCTTTTAACAGTATGTGGGCCTTCAATAACGTCAGAGTTGTAGGGGGCACCATTTATCTGTAGTGAAAGGACAGCCTGTAGGCTTATTAGTACTTACATTACTGTGGGGAATATAGGGAGGGTCGGGGTAGGCCCTGGCCTCCCCTCTGTGGGCAAACACCCCGGCCTGCTGCTGTTCCTCAAGCTTCAGGGACTCAATCTCTGACTTGAGCTCTTTGAGCTGGTCCTGCAGGTGCTTGCTCTTCTCCATGTATTCCAGCCTGCAGACAAAGACTGGTGTTCACAGCAGAAACTCCCGCACACTGTACAGTTACACACAAACATGCACAAAGACAAAAACACACACACAAAAAAAAGGCAAATGCAAACACACATACGCACAACTACAGCCAAAGACTTTACCACAGCCAAACTGATCAGCTGTTGGTCCTCAAAATAAATTTAGCTTAAAAGACAAGACCACCAACAGTCCATTGGGTAAATACAGTACGTACCTCTCTCTTTCGATCTCCATGGACAACCTCTTCATGTCCGTGTCCTTGAAGTCCATCCTTGCTGAAGCCATCTCAAGACTGGGATCACCTCCATCCGAAGGTGGAGGCGCAATGAGCTGAAACACAAGGGAAAGACAGAGATGAGCACCAGGACATCTCTCATTTATGTGAATACCAAGGCTGGATGCAATTTGCAGAGAACAGCATTCACACTCATTCTGACGACAAGAACACCTTCTGCAATATTGTTTAATGCAATGAAAGACAAACCACAGACCAAGAACCACCTAATTATGGGTGAGCGTGGCCTTATGAACCACCAGCTGATGTTGGCGAAACAAATCAAAGTTTTTCAGCTAGAAGTCAAGAGACTTGATTGGCTCAGATCAGTCAGATTTGAATGGTTCCTATCACCAAATTGTTCAGTGATGAAGCCAGACTTGCTGATCAGAAAGACCTACGGGATAGGTTGTTTTTGTAATCTCTAGAAGTTTTTGCTTGGCTCGGCGCTCTGCATCCTTAGCCTCGCTCAGGTCCTGCTTGAGGTGATCTGCTTCCTTTGACCTAGGGAATATAGCAATATATAGTCAGTCAGAATAACATTATATGCGCTTGTATGGGAATGTTGTTTTTTTAGTTTATTTTGTTTGATTTGAAAGATTCTACCACAGATACAAAGAACCACCGGCACTGTAATACCAATACAAGTCAGACTAGACTACAATACCAATATAGGACAAACAACACAACGCTGTCGGGCTCACCTTCTCTCCGACTGCTCCACCAGCTTAACCGCCAGCTGCTCTGCCTCTCTCATCTTCTGCTCCATCAGCCTCTTCTCCTCTTTGGTCTTCATGGCCGTGACCTCCAGCCGCTGCCTCTCCTGCTCCGCCTCGGCGGCCTTGTGCGCCAGGAGCTTGGCTTCCTCCTCGGCGATCTGGGCCTTCTCTGCCAGGAGGTCCGCAGTCTCCTCCGAACGGATCTATGGAAGGAGCACAGGTCAGGACTGGTCAGCATGAGCCAAAATTGGTCATGTCTGGTCAGGTGACCTGGGTGCTCACCAGCGCCTCGTTGGCCTGCCGGGCCTCGTCCTGCAGCTGGAAGAGGCGCCGCTCCATCTCGTCCTTGGCCCTCTCAGCCTCCTCCCTCATCTGCTTCTCCCTGGCCAGAATCTGCCGCTCCACCTGTGCGCATCCACCAACAGCACGATCAGGTCAGCCGAGAAACACCGACATTCAACAAGCCTATCGGTAGACTATATATCCATCCATCCATTATCTGACCCGCTTATTCCTGGTCAGGCTCACGGGGGGTGCTAGAGTCTATCCCAGCATACATTTGGCGAAAGGCAGTGATACACCCTGGACAGGTTGCCAATCCATCGCAGGGCACACACACCATTCACTCACACACTCGTACCTAAGGTTAATTTGGACTCCCCAATTAACCCAAACAGCATGTTTTTGGATTGTGGGAGAAAACTGGAGTACCCGGAGGAAACCCATGCAGGCACAAGCTGAACATATAAACTCCACACAAAATGGCTCCAGCCAGGAGTCAAACCCAGGACTCTAGCTGTGAGAGAAATGTGCTACCCACTGCACCATCGCAGACTCTAAATAAAAAAACTAAGAAAACAAACTTACCTTCTTCCTTGCCTTCTCCTCCTTAGCTTGTGCTTTCATCTGCTGGACCTCAATAGAGTCCACCTTCCTTCTCCGCATGAAAAGATCATGGTTACCGATGCACAGCTGTAGTATCTAATCCAAGGAAAGGAACCAGGAGGAAAAAAGGACAACAGGAATTCTGTGGTTACTGAGCAGACTACCTGAATTCTACATTCTGCTTTCAGAGCCATTGCTGAAACTTTTATAACATCACAAGTGCAGACCTACCAGTTTGTTGACTCTGAGCTGTGAGGAGTAGAATTTGAAAACATCCTTCTTTTTGTCTAATGGTTTGATTGTGAACTGTAAAGGAGAGGATAAAATGTGTTACTTTGGCTTCTCTGAGGGGTTTTTTCCAATGCCAGACAGAAAGGTGGCCATCATGTAGATTACACAGAAACTATCCTACCTCCTTTTCACTGTAGGATATGTTTCTGATCCCACTCCATGGAAAGGACTTGTTAGGGTTGAGTTTACTGTTCGGGTTGTATATGTGTAGCCCCTGTGCATCGACTCCCAGCAGCAACTCGGTGTCCCTCTTGTTTTGCTGAAGGTCATTGCAAACCGCAAGACAAATCAGTTCCCGTCGACTTAAAGCATGCAATTCACATTCGCAGACCCTAAAATGAAATACGCTTTATCAAAGCCCATATCTAACATGGGCAAGCAGCTCTAAGAATAGCCCGTTGATGACAGATTGCCGATTTGCATCAATTCAGACTTCTGACAGAGACAATTGGCAGAATGCTCATCTTCTCGCAAGAACTGAATGTGCTTTTTCACCTCCGCACGCATCAGCTGGTGTCAGCTGGCTCGTTCAGTCAAGCCCAGTCAATCCCCATTTCACAACCTTATCATGACCGTGAAGCCACTTCAAAACATCTCCCTGTTCTGCGATAGCACAACACTGCAGGCGCGACGGGGAATGGGTTACTCACTGTGATGGAGAAGTAACTGACTCCGTACATCTCTAGGTCCTGTGCTATTTTCAAATAGTCCATTTCGGCTTCGTCCCTGAAAAGAAGCCGCAAGAAAAATGTCCCACACAAACATTTACTCTTGGGCCAAATCACCATCTGCCAGTTTCTCACGGCTGACCCCACAACACTCAACACCAAAGGAAAAACAAGAACATTTAAAACGATAGTCTCCACGTAATTAACACCACAGATTTGAATAATGGAGCAAAAACTGCATTTTATACCATGTCTATTTATTTTATATATATATATAGTAACAAGTAGCACAGCAGCTTGTCTTGTCATATGATTTGCAACAGCAGTGAATAAAAGGATTGCTCACTGAAATTATTCCAAGAATAGATCAGCCTATTTTTACTGCCGCAATCAAATGTATTTTAAAAAAGCAGCACAGCTAATAAGACTTTGGCAGTGATAAGCAGTCTTACCTGGCAATTCCTCTGTGCTCTGCATACCAAGCCGTAATCTTCTCTTCCCACATGTCCGCTGTCATCTGATACTGCATCAGAACCTGTGCATTCACATGCAAACTGAACAAATCTGCCAAGGGGATCTAAAAACCATTACAAATGACAGTTTTGTTCATAACGTCACTTTCAGAATGATACAGTTCTGCCAAACGACTGATTTACACTTTTACAAATAAATGAAGCGGTACTACTTACTCTTTTAGGCAAAAGCTCATCTTGGGCCAGAAAACCTGGTTTGTGGAAGTTTGGGTCATAGTCTCCATACTGAAAAGGCACACAACATTTATGCACAACAAATGTACTTTAAGTATGCTTACGTATATATTTAGGTACTTGCCTTTGGACCAAAAAATAACAAGCTGAATAAATAAAATAAATAAAATTCCCATTCATAGCTGCGATGCAAATGGGGGGGGGGGGGGGTTGATCTGTAGTCTTAAACAGCAATAGATATACAAGCACAGACATACAAGGTTGAGGAACTTACCTTGGCTTGAACTGCATATGAGGCCAAAAGCACAGAGGCCTCTGGGGAGCAGAATATTTCTTCATCTAATATCTGCTTTTTGACCTGAGGACAATAAACACAGACTTTTCCATGTGGAAAGGGATTCATTCACAGTATGTCTAACAGTAGGGATGGTGCACACTGGTTTCTTTAGTATGGACTTCTCTAACAGACGTAGTATGAATGTGCAGTGTCGCTGTGTCATTGCAGAGGATACACAACTAGATTCTGTTTCTAACCTGCAGGAAGAAAAGATGTTGTGTGATTTCCTGGACAAGCTCTTCTTCTACTTTTTCAGGGAAGAATTTAGCCAGGAAATGAAATGTAATTGGGGAATCCTTTGGAACCTCTTGATCCAGAACCTGAAAAAAAGTAAATTAAACTATTTCAAGTGTTCTTGGGACAGCAAAATATCCACAAGAATATTTGAAATCTTTAGTATATAAACTTTAGTTAGTTAAATTCAGGCACAAGTCCACATAACATAAAGCATCAAACCTGAAATTAAATTCGGTAAATATGTGAAATACAGAACACTATTATTTTAATACTGAAAACCACATTCTGTTAACAGCAAAGTATTTTGGAAACAACAAAGCCACTAACCCGTTTCTCCGTTTTCAGCCATGCATAAGTATCTTTCACAGTATATCGAAGACCAAAGAACCATGTTTCTCTCAATCCAATAGTTCGGCAAACCAGATCGAAGAGGTCTTTCCCTTTCCATTTAACCTGAAAATTAGATATTAACGGTAATTCCCAGAGTAATTTCTGCACGTGTCAACAACATTAGAATAAAACAAGAAGTCCCTCTGATGAGTGAATGTGAAGTAACGTTAGATATAACCAATGAATAAAATATGTTGAACAAATCAGCCAACGTTTAAAAAGTAATTTAAAAAAATACTAAACGGCTAAGAACAAGGGTACAGAAAGTTTTGGAAAAAATATTTCTGCGTATGTGGATTTTATTTCTACAGGACAGTATACCTCACAACTGAACTCCATTTCAGCATCCATGGTGATGACTTTGACTTTGAAAGTCTTTGGTTGCTTCTTCTTCAAACCCAAGATTGACATTTTCCCTTCGAGGTTGACTAGCAACCTACAACGACAAATGCAGACATGGAGAAAACTCAGACAGTGCAATAAGCTGGCTACAGTTTCCCTGGCTTTAACAATCAGAAACTTAACTGGCTAGCTGCTTGGTCTTGGCTGTGAATCGCTGCTTGTTATGCCAACGGTTACATCAGGGAAAAAATCATTCAAACAAGATATCTGGCAATCAGATAAATCTATTCGGTTGTGTTCTCAGGGTAGTTAGTACAATCTAGATGAGTTGACTACGAAGTGATACAGCTAGCCTCTGTTTACTAACTTGGTTAACGTTAGCTTGTTCCAATCCAGTTAGCGAGCTAGCAAGTATGGCTACGGCTGTGTACAAATCACCACTAACTTTAACCAACGTGCGTTGCGTAGATTTAAAGTTTATATTGTAACTGCATGTTAGGCAAACAAGTAGCGTGATTATAGTTCATTATTATTACAAATAAATCACACACAAACGTTGGCTAACTTGGGCGTAATCAAACACGTTCGTGCTTGCTAATAAAGTAGCCTAAAGAAACTAACCGTGGCAAGTTAGTGCTACGTTGTGTGCTTTGTTAGTCTAATATTAACGAGCTAAAAACAGACTCCAGAATGCCCAACGTTCATTAAACTGGACTCCCGTTTTAAAATTCCACCAAGCAATGTGTCACTCACTTTCCAAATACAGGCCGAATCCCCGAAATAAAGTTTTCAATCACGGCCCCCGCAGGACGTGGATAACCAAAATCCAAGACTTGGATCTAACGTTACGCGACGAAAACGGCCCAAAACAAGCCGACAGATGAGCGAAATGTTCCCCAAAATCCCATGCTGTCGATTGTTGATAAACAACTAATTATTCAGCATAACCAGACAAAAAAATAAAAACGCATTCCACTACGATAACGAGGTTGTCCAGCTAGTCAGATACTAAACAGCACGGAAACTATTTCCGGTACAAGGGAAGCGCTCCACACTCGCAAACTTCAGCGAGTTGTGAGCTTTGTTTCAAGTCGCTCCACACAGGTAAAGCGGGCTCGTGGTAAGCGCATTTACGCAGATTAACTAATCATTATACTTGCAGATCTACAGAGGTTCGGGGTTTGCTGATACGATTTAGGTCGTTCAAGTTATATACAGATCTGTGCTAACGTGCGTAAATCTGACGCTGACGGATGGTTCTAGTCAGATCTACGCAGATCACTGATCTTCATCATACCAGGATTGCCCCCTATGGCCGAGGGTGAACTATCCTGATTTTTGTTGATCAGCGAGCAATATACGCACATGCAAGAGCGAGGAACGGAAAGAGGAGAGAAGAGACATTATTTAAATATTTAAACTTTGGTCAAAGAAAGGGAATATATATTTAGCGGAGGAGAGGGGAGATACGTTTAAACAAACTACGTTGAGTTTGGGCCATTGTGGTTTAAATCAAAGTAGTAATCTTCTTGTGCAAGTAGATTACAAACATGAAATAAATAATTCTATAATTATACTCATTATCATAGTACGACTACTAATAATAAGAATGACAACATGAATAAAAAAATATGGCTACTAACCCATCTGTATGCTATGATCTTCCTCCAAGTTACGCCTTATATTACATTACATACATACATGGGGAGAGGCTGCACCTCTCCCCATCCCTCCCTTCCCCCCTGTAAATGACTAAACTTAGGGTTGTAACTAGGCAGCTGTTTCATAGGTGACTTAGTTGATGCGCCTGTCTTAACGACTACTTGCATCTTTATTTATTTTATTTTCATAGATGCGTTTTCTTTTTGTTAGTGTTATCAGTTAACCTCAGGTCACGTACTATGCGTTGTTCCTGTACTGACGTATTCCTCTAGGTTCGTATATTGTTCTGGTTTGTTATACACTTGTGTAGTCGCGGATAAGAGCGTCTGCAACCTGATGTAATGTAGTAATTTGCAGATGCTTACCAGCACTAGAAATCATACCCCCCCACTTAAATAAACCCTATTATCTCCAAAAATACAGTACAGACATGGTGCAAAGCATGAATTAAAGAGCAAATCTGCACCAAATTGATCAAATTTCCCTCATCCTACGAGAGTCTCACTCAGTAAACATAAATTACATCTTTATTCTGAAAAACAACAAAAAGTTCCAAAAATCCTTTTCCATGTGTCCCCAAAACCTCTCCAAATGGCACCAAACCTCTCCAAATTGGAATATTTTGGAGTCATTGTCCACTTCCATAATCTTATCAAGGGTGGTCCCCTCTGGAATCACATTCCTCTTTTTGGCTAAATCCTGTATTTCAGTAAAAAGCTGTCAATTTGGAGAGCTTCACAAAACCATTTCATAATGGTTGCTTGTGAAGCCCCAAGAGCAAGCCTGTACTGCGCATGTGGGAAACACAGGCGCTTTCATTAAAGTGGCCGCTCCCCTTTCCAGTTCTTTCCAATACCTTTTTTAGCCACAGTGATTTAGATTTCTGCAGAAAATACCGTGTGTCATTAACATGAGCCTAAGGGAGTTTCACGTTTTGTTCTCCGAGATAAATTACACCCGTTGATATCTCAACCATGAATTTCGAAGCGATTATGTGCTTTAAAACAGTCAGTTGCTAACCATTTGCTATGAATGAAACTACAACGGTAGTCGTGTGCTGGGCTAGTATGAAACTTAAGTGGTTGTTGGAAAGCTCTGCAACAGGGCTGCCCAACAGTGTTCCTGGAGGTCTGTCGTCCTGTAGGCTTTCGGTTCAGTCTTTAAAAAAGCGTACTTCATTAAACAGTTTGTGATCTTGTTGAGCTGCTAACCAGTAGAATCACATGTGCTAAATAGGGGTTAAAATAAAAACCTACACGACGACAGATCTCCAGGATCAGGATTGGGCAGCCATGCTCCATGCCATGTCGACATATGATTATCGAGCGTCGCATCTCTGACGTTATTAGTGCACCAGGGCCACTTACCTTCACAAACCAGAAAAGGTCCAAACAGGGTTGTTCTAAATTGACGTTCGTAAGTACAATAATTTCATATTCCCGACACAGCCTACTACTAATGCTAATTTAATAAGAGAAAAACGGCAATTGCACGTGTTCTCGTTTACAAGCATAGCAAACTCGATACCCTTACGAAAATGTCCTGTGGTAAGGTACTACTGGATATACTGTATTGTACTGGTTCCCTATGTTCCTGTGATATATTCCTAGAATAATTATCTTACCATGTTCCTGCGTTACTGTGCTGTGGTATTCATGTGGTGCTCCAAGGTCTGTGTGGTTTTTTGGGACATTTACCACAGGAATATACCGCAGGTTATGTGGTATTGTAATGTTAAAATCATTTAGAATGAATGTCATTATTGGACATATACGTTAGTTAATGCAAGATAAAATATGTCAGTGCTCATGTGCTGAGCACAAACTACAGCAAAAATCGACAAGTGAATTATTCTAGTTAATTGTATTTTATTTAAATATTAAACAATTATTACAAAAGTTAGCATAATAGGCAACAAATATGACGAATTGTGGCCTTAAAACTGTAAACATTAAAATATTTTCATTAATTAATTAATTGTCTTTCATTGGAAAGCTTGTTCCTGGCTGCCTCCCTCAGATTATTTTACATCACATCGTTGAATTGTGCAGACACAATTGCTGAAAAAGAAATACAAAAAAATGTTTGTAAGGAAATAGTCATTCAAGCTTTCATTGTGTTTAATATAGTACTCTTGACTATAAAAAAAGACTTTACATCTGAAGTACAAATCTTTTTTGGAAACTAGCATAACTTAAGAGATCATTTGTGCTGCTTAAGTTTTTCAAAAAGTATTGGCAATCAAAGTATGTGTAGAGTATTTGCCCTCCATACCTTTTTCTTTGAGGAAAATTTCAGGAAAATTTCTGATGAAAAAAACAAAATAACTCAGACCAGTATGAATTCCATGCTGGTCCAAGCTGGTTTGTGCTGCTTCGTGCTGGTCTGGTGATGGTTCAGCTGGCGGACCGGCATGGCCATGGTCTTGCTGGTGAAGCTGGTCAAGTTGGTCAATTAATGTGGCCTTGCTAGTTAAGCTGGTTGACCAGCATTGTTTTGCAGTTTGAGCTGCAAAGACCTAATGAGTTCTATTCTGTTCATGTTGTTTATTGTAATATTGTTTGAGGACCTGCTCCAGCTCCAATCTTACGGTTACCCCCCTGCATACGTCTGACCATCACTTCATCTCCTTCTCCCTCCCCCTCTCTCCACATCCTCCCTCTCCTCCTCCCATCCCCACTGTCACTGTCCGCCGTAACCTCCGCTCCCTATCACCCTCTTCTCTTGCTCCCAGAGTGACTGCTTCCCTCCCCACTCTTCAATCATTTTCCGAGCTCCCCACTAACTCTGCATCCTCCACCCTAACCCCATCTCTCTCCTCAGCACTCGACTCCCTATGCCCCTTCGTTCCTAGGCCAGCACGTTCATCCCCTCCCAGTCCATGGATGTCTGACATCCTACGCACCTCCAGGGCCAGCCAAATCCAGGGACCCATCTGACCTCTCGGCCTATCAGTCTCTCCTGACAGAATTTTCTTCTGCTGTCAATGCCGCTAAGGCAAAATTCTACCAAACTAAAATTCATAACTCCATTTCTAACCTTCGTCAACTTTTCTCTATTTTCTCTTCTCTCCTCAGCATGCCACCTCCCCCACCCCAGTCTTCCTTCACTGCAGATGACTTTGCAGCATTCTTTGACGAAAAGATTGCTGACATCCGCAGCTCCTTTACCCCCTCTGCGCCCTCCGCCCCCTCTGCGCCCTCCGCCCCCTCCGCGCCCTCCGCGCCCTCTGCGCCCTGTTTCTCCACATTTTCTCTCCTCTCAGACTCTGAAGTTTCCCAGCTTCTGCTCACCCACCGCCCTACCACCTGCGCCCTAGACCCTATCCCCTCATCTCTCCTCCAGGCAATCATACCTGACATCCTCCCTTTTGTCACCTCCCTTGTGAACTCCTCCCTATCTTCTGGATGTTTCCCCTCATCCTTCAAGAGGGCCCACATCACCCCGCTGCTGAAGAAACCCACACTAGATCCTTCAGTCATTCAGAACTACCGCCCGGTATCTCTCCTCCCTTTCCTATCCAAAACACTTGAACGTGCCGCATCTAACCAACTCTCTGCTTTCTTCTCTCACAACAACCTGCTTGATCCCCACCAGTCTGGCTTCAGGCCTGGCCACTCGACCGAGACTGCACTCCTCTCGATCAGTGAGTCACTCCATGCCGCACGAGCAGCCTCCCTCTCCTCTGTCCTGATTCTTCTAGACCTCTCCGCTGCATTTGACACTGTGGAGCACTCTATCCTACTGTCCTCCCTGGCAGCAACAGGGATCTGCGGCACAGTCCTTGACTGGATTGAGCCTTACCTCTCTGACCGTTCCTTCCAGGTTGCCTGGGCGGGTAAGGTATCACCACCCCGTCCCCTCGCCACCGGAGTTCCCCAGGGCTCAGTCCTCGGTCCCCTTCTGTTCTCCTTGTACACCAGATCCCTTGGCCCTGTAATATCTGCCCATGGCTTGTCCTATCACTCTTATGCCGACGACACGCAACTCTTTCTCTCCTTCTCCCCATCGGACACACAGGTCCCTGCCCGCATCTCCGCTTGCCTGAGGGACATACAGAGCTGGATGGACAATCACCACCTGAAGCTCAACCCGGGAAAGACGGAGCTAATCTTTATTCCTGCTCTATCCTCTCCCCTCCTCGACTTTTCCATTTCCCTAGGGGACACCTTAGTGACATCACCCTGTGCCAAGAATCTCGGAGTGGTGATGGACAACAGGCTGTCCCTCTCCAAGAACATCGCAGCAGTAAGCCGGGCATGCAGATTTTTCCTATATAACATCCGCAGAATCCGCCCCTTTCTCACCACCTACTCAACCCAGCTCCTGGTCCAAGCAATGGTTCTATCCCGCCTGGACTACTGCAACTCTCTTCTGGCTGGACTACCGGCATCTGCCACCAGACCCCTGCAACTCATTCAGAATGCTGCGGCTCGTCTGGTCTTCAACTTCCCCAGACACTCCCACGTCACTCCCCTGCTCACTACCCTCCACTGGCTGCCTGTTATAGCTCGCATCAAATTTAAAACATTGGTCCTAGCATACCAGGCAGTCAAGGGATCAGCCCCAGCATACCTCCACAAGATATTCAAACCCTACATGCCAGCCAGATCCCTCCGTTCTGCTACCTCAGGACGCCTAGCACCTCCCCCTCTTCGCACCTGCACTTCCAGAACACGTCTCCTGTCTGTTCTGGCCCCACGATGGTGGAATGACTTCCCTGTGGAGGTCAGAACAGCTGAGACACTGACCCATTTCAAACGACGACTGAAGACTCACCTCTTCAGGCTGCACCTCTCCCCATCCCTCCCTACCCCCCTGTAAATGACTGTAAGCTTAGGGTTGTAACTAGGCAGCTGTTTCGTAGGTGACTTAGGTGCATTAACTGTCTTAACTACTGCTTGTATTTTTTCCATAGATTGCGTTGTTGCCGTTCTCGTTGTGTTAGTGTTAATCAGTTTAACCTTCAGGGTCCAAGTTGAACTATGCGGTTGTTCCCTGCACTTGGACCGGTACTTCTCTCTAGGGGTTTCGTCATTCTTGTTCCTGGTTATGGTTATACACTTTGTTGTACGTCGCTCTGGATAAGAGCGTCTGCCAAATGCCTGTAATGTAATGTAATGTTTATTTATCTTGTTTATTTATATTGGCTGCTATCACTTTAAGATTCAATATTGACTGTCCCTGAACTTTGATCATTCCTTTGCCTGCACTTCAATGCAGTTAAAAGATCAGAAGGCTGTAAACAACTGACAAAACAATTGTCCTGCAGCATGGAGAGTGCCATGGGGTACCCTGGTGACCTTTTTACCTTTTATACTCATGGCCTGTCGGAACAAGGATGAACAGATAAACAGACATACATCAATAATCTCTTTGTATTTATTTTCTTTGTTGTAGTTTGTTAGATTGTATGTCTTTTCTTTACTTATAGAATGGCAATCTATATTTGTCTTGATTTGTAAATACAATGTTTTACCTTTCAACATCATTGAACTACTGTACGTGTCCTTGGTTATCGCCATCTGTCATTATAAACTGTTTTCCCTTTTTCAGGGCATCTAAAGTATGTGGTTTGCATATACACACTGACCGGGGTGAGCATCTCTGCAAGGACCAGTCAGTGCATTGGCCTTATATGCAGTGCTGGGGTAACACCGTAATCGAGCAACCTCCTGGATATATTGATAAGTTCAGTAGCCAGAAGTGCACCTGCTCCTTGTTAACATGTTGATTGAGCAGGCAAATAGTTTAATAATATGCATAAAAACATGTTTCTATTGACAGGATCAAGTAGAATGGCAAACTCCAGCAGAACATTTTCCGATGTTAGATCCGCTGTACTGTCTGTCCATAAAAATGAATCTGCTGAAGACCAAATTTGTTTCTACAACAACTGGGCTGAAAACTACGAACAGGTAATACATCTGCATTATTAATAATATTAGTAATAGTTAGCATAGGTATATTATAGATGGGTGACAAAGATAAAACCTGAATTAAATGAGCGGGCAAACATAACAAATGCAGATGCTTCCATACAGGTGTACTGCATGAGACAAGCAATTGACATCCTATCATGCTCTGTGGCATGTATAAAATTGCTGAGCAGGCCCAGTTGACCTCGATTTTGGATCAAGATGGCAAGAGTGGGCGAGTGCATGTGTGGTGTACACCAAGAGAATGGTACAGGCCTGAAACATAATTTTACATGTGGGTGACATAGCTCAGGAGGTAAGAGCGATTGTCTGGCAGTCAGAGGGTTGCCGGTTCGAACCCCCGTCCTGGGCGTGTCAAAGTGTCCCTGAGCAAGACACCTAACCCCTAATTGCTCCCAACAAGCTGATTGGTACCTTGCATGGCAGCCTTTCACCATGTGTGGGTGAATGAGAGGCATCAAATGTAAAGCGCTTTGGATAAAAGCGCTATATAAATGCAGTCCATTTACCATAATTTCAAATGTATTTCTTGTATATCCAGGATGTAGCTATATTGGATTTCAGGGCCCCTAGGCTTGCTGCTGAGTGCCTGTCAAATTCCTTTGAGGGAGACCGAGAGAAAGCAGTGGTTCTGGATGTGGCCTGTGGCACAGGCCTGGCGTCCACTTGGGTAAATGCTTCCATCTTCTCTCTTCACATTAGGGTAGCTCAAACACTGCCTACACCCTGTATGAGTGGCAGCAGATCTGTACTTTACTACAGTTATAGAATACCAGAAAGCCGTTACGGAAGCAAAAGCAGCATTCTTATCGCAAAAAGCTGTCATAGTTTAAAGACTCTATTCAGTGGTATTAACTCTACATTAAGCACATCCCCCTGCTTCAGTATTGAACCATCCCCAGAGAGCTTTGATGAATTCTTGTCATTTTTTTCACTAGAGAGATTAAAAACTGATCCTACCTCCTGGTCAAGGTCTCTCTGTAAAGCCCCACAATTTTGGTATCATGAGGTGTTTCGAACCCAAATCTCTCCATGTCTTATTTGAGACTGTATATCAGATGAAGACACCAGTGTGCTCCTTAGATGTTTTACAGTAACAGAGAAAGCAAACACACACAAAAACTTAAACAAAGGGAATAAGAACAAACAGAGAAAAAGAAAAGAGAAACAGCGCTGGATTGTCTCTGGTTGTAGTTATTACCATATATAGTTACTTACCACAAGGTGGCCATTAACAAAGGAGAACACATTTTTCTGGTGTTGTAGAAACAGTATGAAGTATGTTGTTACATTGCTTATTTGTCTTTGTCAATAGCTGCAGAAAAATGGATTTAAGAATTTTGTGGGACTGGATGGCAGTGACAAAATGCTTGAAGCAGCCAAGAGAAAAGGACTTTACCAGGAGCTGAAGCAGTGCATGCTGGGAGCCGCAGCCTTGCCTGTCCAAGCTGGTATCCTACTCAACTTTGTATCTTCGTAACCAGTCGCTCAAGTTGTTTCAACACTAAGAACTCAGGAATACCATGTGTCATTACTGCCACAAATACAGAGTGAGGTCCAAAATTACTGACACCCTTGATGAAGATGAGCAGAATAGGCTGTATGAAATTATCAACACAGGTAATAAGATATATTATATGCTCGTGGCCCTTTGATGAAATTAAATTATTACTTGTTAAAAACACTTTTTTTTTTCTCTGGGCACGTGTATTGGTATGGAAGAATAATAATCTTTCTCATTTTTTGAGCATATGATATGGTTCATTATTAATGTCATTTTTATTTTTTATTTTTTGCTCTTCTTTAGGAAGGGTGCCAGTCATTTTGTAGCCTACTGTATCTAAGGAAACCATTTTGACTGATCATTTCGTAGCCTCCAAACAGTTGTGTAACACTACTCTTACGGATGCTGGTAAAATGTGCAGACGAACACTGGGAGAACCCTGAGAATTTACGACTGGTAACTTTCTGTGTGGCATATGAATGATATTATGGTTACTTATTTGTTCTTTTCTTTGTTGCTATCTTGTTTCTCCTGCAGGGACATATGATGTTGTCCTCATTGTTGGAGCCCTAGGTAGTGGGCATTTGCCAGTTACGATCATTAGGGAACTATGGAAAGTCGCAAAGCCTGGTCAGTATTCCCTGACTACATGAAGCATGGCAGGGTGTATATGTGCATTTTAAACAGAAGTCATGATCCAAAAATTTCCGTTGCAGGGGGCTACATCTGTTTGACCACGAGGGGAGACGAGAGCAACAAGGAGTACAAAAATCACCTTGAGCTTACTCTGAATGAGATGGAGAAGGAAGGGCTCTGGTCCCGGGTTTCAGTCATGGAGGTGGAAGACTGGGAGAAGGCAGTGTCAGAGCAAGAATCAGGGTACATATCTGGAGCAGTTTACTTGTATAGGAAGTCTGAGACATAATGCACAGTGGTGTGCAAATATTTTGGCACCTGTGAAACTATTTTGTTGATTTTCTGAGTGAAAAGATATTAACACAATCTCTGCAGGGAACAGTCACTTCTGTGAATTTTAATGTACAATTTCTTAATATTTTCTGATTCTGACAGATTGTAAAAATTTAAATGTTTAATGTGGCATTGTATAGTGGTGACAACTTGAAAACTTTGAAGACACTCATTGCGATGCATTGGACCAATCTTTTTGGGAAATAAATGTATGACCTGTGAAGACAAAACATTTTCTCTGAACAACTGTATTATTAACAAAAATACATTGCATCAATGTGCTACTTTTGAAGTTCATCCCAAACTTAGGGAACTGAATCGTGGCCTTCTGTAGTGCACGTGCAAAACCAATGTGTCATCCCTCACCAATGGGGAAGGCTGAGAACTCAGAAGAACCAAGACAAAGGGTTGTCAACCTTTTACAAGTCAGGAAATGACTGAACAAATTAAGTTAGGATGCCACATTCACTATTGGCTCAATAATTAAGGAGTAGAAAACCATTGTGGTAAACTTGCCTTGTACTAAGTGCTGGTGCATCTTGCCCCCACACATAGTGAGAAGCAGATGGTTTAGGAGGCAAAGAAAAATTCAAGGGCCGAAGTTGGAGATGTAAAAAAAATTGGTTTCATGTTTGCTTGGTTGCTTGGGGGAGTCTCCAAAGCTATCATCAGGCACAACCTCCATGCCAGTAGGTTTTCTTGGAAGGATTGACATTGAGAGCAATGAATAATATGACTTTGCTAAAAGGCATTTAGACTTCAACTGGAGTGGTATGGTCAGATGAAACTAAAATTGTGCTCTTTGGTCATGCACACCAGCAGTGGGTTTGTCTTTGGAAGAAGAACAATTGTTGAAAAGAAAACTGTACCTACATTGCAATATGGTGCTGGATTATAGATATTATGTGGTTGTTTTGCATTTACTGGTCCTTGGGCAAAGGAATCATAAACTTAATTCCACTTTTTTTAATCCAATATTAATGAGTTTGGATTGAACTAATGATGTTCTGTAAATTTGATCTCATATCTGTGTAACTAAGGACAACATGATTGTTCTTTCAATCGATGATTAATGAATTCCCACAAGAAACCACAATTTGAGTGCATATTTTTAATGCGCATTTATGTTTACATAGGTCCACCACCCATTCCGCTCACTGATGTCTTCTGGCTGGCAAATGTTTTTTTAAATGGCAGTCCGCTGCTTGCTCCATTTATATTTCAAGTCACCAACATCTCCCTTGCATTGTCCCACCAGTCCCACTGTTGGCCCAGCAATACAAATACTTGCTAGAGTGGAAATGCCAATCAGAGCCTCTATTTCTATAGCTCCTCTCTATTAAGCTTGTACACCTGTGCTGATGCTGAGTTAGGTATGAAAGCTTACACCATTACACTCATGAAGTTAGATTTGCCTAAACATATTTGTCTTTAGCCTTATATTAACTGAAAACACTGAGCATATCTATTGTGAATGTAGTTACTGAATTCCATAGCTTTATACACTTCTGCATGTTTTAAAAACAAAAAGGATTGAAATAAGAGATCACCACAATCCACTTCTATTAAAAATGTATATTGGGATGGCAGGTATGCCATCCCGCCAAGTTACGCCTTGGCGGGGGAATGTAAAATATACACAAACAAACATGCAAACATGTCTCGGTAATTTATTTTGAAAAATAAAAGGAAATCTAAGAATAAAAGTCTCAAAATTAAAATGGTTAAATCTGCCCTACAGCTAGAACTATAGCTATATAGGTATATAGGTATATATAGGAAGCTAAAGAGTAATGATAATAAACTTTGAACGTGAATGCAAGATCATGTTAGGTTTTTAGTATGATAGTTTATAAACAAAAAATCCTTCTAACAAGAACAGTTACTATTCACTGGCTTAGGCTGAAAAGGCACCTTATAAAGGTTTTTAATTATCTAATGTGGGAAATATGCTTTCAGTCTGTAAGCAAGGGACAGAATCATTCCTTTGGTCTGCTTCCATGATCTGATGCAATACCTCTGCTTTTCTGTGGATTTATTTAATAAGCTGTTTGGTATCAACCAGATTTATGCACATGAGGTAGAGTGCCCAGCCATTGTAGTGATTCTCCATTGTGACAGTGACTTCCCCCAAGAGGTGTGCTAAATCATCTCTTCCCCCCTCTGTCGGCCCTCACAGAGACAGCTCTCTGTTCATCAGACATAGTTCTTTATTGCGTAGCTGCTGCTGTGGGTGGAGATTTTCCCCAGGGTGTACCGAGCAGGGTAGCTGACCTTCTCCGGAGGACAGGTGGTGCAGAGGACTGCCCCTCCGAAGAGCAGGAAGCCAGCGGTCACCCAGCCCACATAGAGGGCGGCTCCCAGCTCCCTCTTCAGCGCCTCGGGCACGAGGGGGTTGTAGAAGTCTTGGATGATGGAGCTGGCCGTCCAAGAGACGGGCACCAGGGTAGTGAGGCCCGAGAGCACGAAGGTGACCCCGGAGGCCAGTACCAGGCGGGCCTTGACCCGAGGGTTGTCCAGGCAGTTGGTGCACTGGGCGCCCACCAGGAAGATGAGGAAGCCCAGGCAGGCCAGCACGATGGTGATAACCACCAGGCCCCTGGCTGCCTGCAGGTCGGGGGATAGGTCCAGCAGGGCGTCGTAGATCTTGCACTGCATCTGCCCTGTGCTCTCGTACACGCAGTTCATCCACAGGCCCTGCCAGAAGACCTGCGCCACCACAATGTTGGTGCCTATGAAGGCCGTCACCCTCCACATAGGGAGGGCGCAGATCACGATGGTGCCCGCCAGCCCTATCATTGACATGGTGATGCCCAGAACTTGGAGCGCCATGGCTGTTTCAGTCGGGGCGAGTCTGATGGAAAGAAGAGATGGAAACAGACAAAATAAAGATGTTGTTAAGATCACAATCTGTATTGGGGGCATTACTATGGTACTATTACCCCTACTAAAAACATTTACCTCAGTTACTGCATATGCAGTGGAAAAATGAATTACAGTGTCTATAATCTACAGAACAAATGTAAGGTGTCTTGCAGACAGACATTTGCTAAGCAATAACTATTGTAAATGCAGTAATCTAAATGTGAAACACTTAGAATTTCACAGAGGCATGCGCACATAATTTTCACAGAAAGAAAAGTAATGAAAATAAAGTAATACTAGCACACTTCTATGATCCTTCAATTAAGTGATTAATTTAAACAGTGAGCCGTGACAACGATTCACCAATTTGACCATCCTGTGGACTTTGGATGGTCAAATTGTTGAATTACTTGACTCATTGGACTGGTACTGATTAGTGAAGAAAAGAATTCCACCGCTAGATGGCAGTATGTGCAAATGCTTGAGAATTTCATAGTCTAGGTTTATTACGCAAAACCTGACATGAATTCTTTTAATTGTAGAGAACCATACTGTTCCGACCCATTTATATGTAGTTCAGTGTATCATAGTGGGACTCTTTGTTAAGTAAATTAATGATTTACTGATTCAGTTTTATGTATTATATTGCTTCTGAGTGCATATGTTTCATTACTGAGGCAAATGGACAGTTTAACTGAATTATGGCACAAAATTAGATGATGAAAATGCACCCGGTGGAGCTAATGTAACTGATTTTGTATTCACATTGTCATAAAATGTGCTTTGCAGACGCGTGTAGCCAGAGTGTCTCTGTATGTGACTTTTTCATTATCTAACTATGGTTATCTTGGCTCCTGGGTGGCTCATTTGGTTAAGGCACCATGCTATTGTGCATTGAATGGCCCCGCAGTCTTAAATTGAATCTGGACCACATCAGTGCCAACTGTGGCCAGTAGCTGCACGGGGCGACTCGCAGATTTTGGGAGGGTTCATTCGGTTAGCAGTCCACATTTATAGCAAGCCCCACTATTCAACTGGCTGTAGTCCATGGTGTGAAGAGAAGCAGACTGGTGACAGCACTTATTTAGATGTCTACATTAAGGCAGTTTGCACTTGAACCCTGTTGCAGAGAGTTGACCGTTCCAAATTAGAGAGGGAATTGGACATGCTGGGCCCCACATTGAGTGCCAAATTTGTAAGAAATAATTTTTTTAAATTTTTTTTTTTTAAATGAACCTCCTATATTGAACAATTAAAGAACATTAGCCTTGTGTATAATTGCAAGTTTTTACCTGTTCTGTAAATTTGTGTAGGTCCTTCAAATTCCCAGCCAAAATGCTTTAATTAGCCCTGAAAATGGGTTCCCATTTAAAACAAGAACACTGAAGTAGAGACTCATGAAGGATTTAACCTCAAAAATATAGGTTTTGTATTTCTGCCCATAAAAACTTTTGTGCAATTTTAGCCACCTCAACGCCTCGAAACTGTAAGCCACTAATGACATTGCATTCAGGACACAATATTCCTCATGTGAAACACAACACGTTCTGCTCAGTATTGAACAATAAACCAGTTAATTCATTCAAGGCAATAGGGAAAAGTACTGGCTGTACTGTAGGTCACGGCATGGTTCCGACAGAGTATCACCTTCTGCATTGGTAGAATACAACAGACTGGAAATCTATCAATCTATAAATCTATTGCTTTAAAAATAACAGGTAAATAACCTTCCCAAAAGATAATCTGAATGGTATTTATCTGTCCAGCAAATTTTTAAATAAAGACAGTAATGATATAGTGTTATAGTGAATAGTGATTGACAAAATTATGGGTCGATCATTTGTTTGACGTGATTTCCGCACAGAACATATACCGTTTCTACTCAATCAATCCTTGACAAACTGGTTTTCTGCCACTGACTTGCTGTTTTCTTTAAACATGAGTCATGTTGTTATGTGGAAAGAAACAATAATATCCAGGGAGCAAAAGCCAGAATCTAGACATCTAGAGGGGTGGAGATCTAGGTTGAGAGACATTTCAACATAAACAGAATAGATTTTACCCCAATGTAGCTCAGGTTTTACTCAGATATAGCCTGGCTATATTCTAGTTTTCAACTAACTAACTAACGCCTAACTCCTAGATGGCATTTCATTGACTTTTCACCAGAAAATTGTGTGGTGGGTAACAGGGGTATGTATTGTGTGCTGAACACGAACAACAGCTTAATATATGGTCAGTCATTTTTTATTGTGACAAAATTGAAAACAATTATAATTTTGTAAACATACACATAGATCATTTGTACATAAGTACTGAAAAATCTGTATATGCTTATTTAAGTCTTGATAAGTACAATTATAGTATGTGAGACTCAAGAAAATGAAAAACAATAGAAAAACATAGTGCACTTAGAAATTATGAATAATTCACTACTCTATTAAACACTGGAAAACATCTACATGTAATTCCAATATAACATCTTAAAAAGTACTCAAAACCTCTCTCACTCTCATACTTACACCACAAACACTTCACCCAACCAAGCATGCATTTTCTGCTTTTTATACACAGCACATGTCTGTGTCCATTTTCACTTACAAAGTGCAAAGTGCAACGTCCTTCATTTTTGCAATAAGAAAGAAATGTAGTGACAAAAGTAAAGAGCACAATTAAGGGAGTCATTCAGAGCATTCAGAGATAAGTCTTGGTAGGAGTTGGGGAGCTCGGCAAAGTGGTTTCGCTTTTCTGGGAACCCTTATTGCTGGTCACCCTTGATGACCTCACAATGAGATATTTGACAGAAGGAGCATTCTCCTCCGAGGTGGGACAGTTGCGGCAGAGCAGGCCTCCTCCTAGGATTAGCATGATCGAGGACCCCCAGCCTAAGTACAGAGAGGGGCCAAACTCTCTGCGCTGGGCGTCAACCAGCTGGGGGTCATAGAAGTTCTTGACGATGTTGCTGGCGGTCCAGGAAATGGGTATGAGGCACAGGAATCCGGCGGCGATGAGAATGCCCCCCGCGGTGACTATGACTCTGGCCTTGCTGACCTCTTCCTGTACGAAGCTGGTGCACTTGCCCCCAAAGAAGGCTAGGAGGAGGCCCACCAAGCCCAGGGCGACTGAGAGACTGGTGAGGGCGCGAGCAGCCTGCAGGTCGGTGCTGAGCGACAGCAAGGAGCTGTACGACTTGCACTGCATCTGTCCGGTGCTCTGCACCACGCAGTCCATCCATAAGCCCTCCCAGATGGTCTGCGTCGTCACGATGTTGCTACCAATGAAGGCCGTCACCCTCCACTTGGGCATCCAGCAGGTCGCGATCACCCCTACCCAGCCCCCCACTGCCAGGAGGCTGGCCAGCATCTGCATTCCCACTGACGACATGACGAAACCTGCTGGTGCTCTCCCTGGCTCCCGTCAGCTGTCGCTAGCTCAGAGTCTGGGCTGTCTACTTCCTCTAGGGCTTCACACTTTTGCGGGAGTATTTATTGGGGTGGAGACAGGAGGCGTTTATATGCCTTTTTGAATCAGGGAGGTGTTTATTGCTGCAGCTCACCTGAGTACCAGATTAACAGGATTCTTTCTTTCTCTGGACAATGAATGCTGGGGGGTGGTGGGCCAGACAGGAGGGTTAAAGATCTGTCCACAACGTACTAGCAAAAAGCTTTGTTCACTTATAAAGGGATCACAGATGTGCTAAATGTGCAACTCAACACCTTCCTCATCCTCCCACATTTGAAACTGATATTTTGAGTTGGTGCTCCTTTTACATTGCTTACGCAAAATTTCTCAGTGTTATGCTCATAGAGCATCCTCTGTGAAAGTGCTGAAATATCACAGTAAATTTTCATCTGAAATTCAGTTCAAAATCCAGTTTCAAAATATATTTTCATTTTGATTTTTAAAATATGAAGTATTACTATATTGGCTTTCTAGTGAAAAAGTACAGTAAGATGTGGAGTAGATGTGCTTCCGGAGTTTAAAAAATCAATTTTGTGATGCTGATTTAAAAAACAGCTTAATGCTGATTTAAAAAAGCGATTCACCTAAACCCCACCCCCTGCTTATCCCAAAAGTGAAAATGCTATGCAATAGTTACATGATGCAATAGAAATCTTTTGTTTTAAAAACCTGATATTCAAGTATCCTATATGTACTTTGATAATCCTTCAGTAAGTCAAACTTTTAAAAGCAATTCAAAGCAATAAATTATGCTCTATCTAGTCAAAACAGACATTTCACAGTATGTATATATATCTAGACTGTGCTGCATTTTTAATGAATTAGCTCAACAGACAGTTTTTGTCACTCAACCAGTTTGAGCAGATTCTTCTTGGAACAGCAAAAACTCCCCTGAGCTGTTTGACCAGAATAAGATACCCAAAGAAAATACTGATTACACTTCCTCTCTTAAGTTTTGAATCATAAAATGTGGTACAGTTTGTGGAAACAACCATAATAGCTTTTAAGATTTTCAGAGATTTATTAGATGCAAGATTTTATATTTTTAACACTTATATGTGGCTTGAATTTTCATGCTCCACACAAATAACATATTACTTTTTTTATCCAGAGGTTCAAAATTATATTACATTATAAGCATAATTGTATGAGCTGGAGCATCAACATATGAGTTAAAAACACACATTAAACAAAAATATGGTGAAATCATTAAACTTTATTACAATCATGAAAATATTAAAAAAGCTCACTAAATAAAAATGTAAAAATAATAATCTTACAACTTACAGATTTGTTTGCTTCTTTTTTGTTATAGTTTGTTGTGTTTACACAGAAAATGAAACTGGCATTACAACACTAACATTTACTAAATGATAGCTCATATTCCATTAAGAACAGCAAAGAGGAACATTAGACATATTTGACATTTTCTGTGCTATTTCCAGTAGACATTAACATCAGCTACAGGACTGCTTGTAAAACCATTGACTTCTCAACACAAAGACTTTTATGATTCTACTGGTCTGATTAGATTAAATGAAGTATAATCACAGATTGTATTAATTGGTGTTCATACATTCTACTTTTCCTCAGACTTTTCTTATGCACTGTGAAAAACGTAGAAAAACAACATTTACAGTTCTCATTGTCCATTTCGAATGAAAAATTCAGAATGCATTGTGATTTCAAAAATTTTGGGACTGATCTCTAGTGAATCCACATCAACTTGTTTTCATTTTTATAGCAGGATGTGAGTGAGATCCCTCACTGTCACTTACAAAGAGAGAGCCATATCAAGACGAAAAAGTTGGTGGAGTACACAACGGTTATTTAAATCAGAAGGCCTTTGTTTTTAAAAAAACATTTCCTTCACCTTTCGTAAGCAGTCTCATACGTAAGCCTTGCTGGTCGCCACGGACCTTGCCTGAGAATACTTGACATTATAAGGCTCGTCTTCCTTCGGAGGGCAGGAACTGCAGAGGAGTCCCCCGCCAAGGATCAGCAGACCAGCAGTGCCCCAGCCAATGTACAGGGAGGCTCCCAGCTCCCTGCGCTGAGCTTCGGTCAGTAGAGGGTTGTAGAAGTCCCTGATGATGGTGTTGGCCGACCAGCAGACGGGGACCAGGACAAGAACTCCAGCCACAATGAAGATGATCCCGGCAGCGATGGAAATCTTGGCTTTTGAGGCCTCGTTGTCCACAAAGTTGGTGCACTTCCCTCCAACGATGGCCAGGAGCACGCCGAAGAGGGCCACGATGATGGCAACCACCACCAGGGCACGGGCTGCCTGAAGGTCCTGGGGCAGGGCAAGGAGAGAATCGTAGATCTTGCACTGCATCTGCCCCGTGCTCTGCGTCACACAGTTCATCCACAAGCCTTCCCAAATGACCTGCGCAGTCACAATGTTGGCGCCAATGAAAGCCGTCACCTTCCACATGGGAAGAGCACAGACGATGATGGTCCCCAGAAATCCAACGATAGCCAGGGCCAAGCCCAGCATCTGTCTACCCATTGACACCATTTTTGATTTTTTGTTTTGCTGTAGTCAGAAGGAAGCAGGCAGTTACCTAGTCTCAAGCAGCAGAGAGAGGCAGTTGGTGGCAATGATGATCTGACCTGCTCTGTCTGTCTCAATTATATGCTCTGTCCAAGGGAGGGGTTTAAGGTGAAACTTGTTCTACTGAAAGATTGTAGTCAGACTTCATTCTTCCCTCTCTATGTATGTATGTTGACAGAGAGAGAGAGAGAGAGAGAGAGAGAGAGAGAGAGAGAGAGAGAGAGAGAGAGAGAGAGAGAGCGAGAACAGGAGAGTAGGGAGAGAGCTGGTTTCGGAGAAACCAATCAATAAACATCCGGAAGCCAACAAAAGCGTTGATGAGATGCAAACCGGTATTTTCCAGTGATCTTATGCTCAAAACTTCTGCCTGGTTTGCTACGAGGAAAACAGATAAGCTGTTGATAATGTCATGACGATTGTAATGACCCTTATAGTGAAGGTATTACCAAATTGAAACATTTTATAGTGTATCTGACAAAATATCTTGAGCCTGAAAATAACTGAAGCCTCAGAAGTGAACCTTTTAAATCATTTTTGCATAGACATAACTGAGCAGCATACAAATAACTCCAGTATAAAAAAAATATCCAAGTGATACTTTACAATAAAGTTAATCAATTTCCTCTTCAGCAGTACGTGGTTATAAGCTGAAATTTGGCAGAACTATTTGGTTACATTATTGTTTCTAGCACATATTTTGATTTAAGTAGGGTTATAGAATCCCACTTCAGAAGAATTCATTTGCCATGACATTATGGATAATGTGAAATAAAACCATGAAAAATCAAGTTTAAAGACTTTAGATGTAGCACAAACACAGCTGTTGACATTTAGCCAGAAAAATAACCAGACCATATACACTTCATTATTTATCATTAAAAAGTGTTCTGAAATTATTAGGGAAGTGAAAACATACCATGGCAATCATTTTTACAGATTTCTCAATATGAGACTTAATTTGCCTTCATACTTCTGTGAAGTATGAATACGCCCAACTGATATTACATTTGTTCTCATTTAACATCTTTTGTATTCATTCATTCATCTGTTTACTGTATCATTTTCTGTAATTATGCTTGCTGAAATGAATCTATTAAATGCATTTGTGTACCTGAAATTCTGGAATTCACACCGATCTTGTGAGATGTTTTAATCCGTTAACAATTTGACACATTTTCTGCACTTTTGCGAATAAAAAAAAAGTCCAGATAACCAGGTGGGGCTTATTGTGGTTTCATATACCCAAACTATAAGACAAGATGCTCAGCTTACTTGCCTACTATCAAGTATACAAGTAGAGTAGACTGGATGACCAAGCAAAGAGGGTGAAATTCTCTAAATGTAGTGTACTTAAAATCCCTGGATGATATAACTTCCATTGGGGTTTCACGGAGTGTATTCAGGACCAAACATTGCAGGAAGTAAACCATACTTTTTAGGAGGTCCCACAGAAATGAATAGGCAAAGACAGCTTTCGGAAGAGGAAGAGGAAGAGGCAGGCCTGTTTTACTACAAGGGCAGGATGCCTTAAGACACATTACGGTTGGAAAATAGCACAAGGTATTTTTTTGTATACTGCCAATTGCATAATAAAAATGCTAAATAAAAATACCAAGTACTAAACTCTCAACAGTAGGTTTAGTACACCGCACATTTGATGACACAGTATTTAGGAGGCGGTTTCAGACACTCCTAAAGAACTTGAAAATCTAGACTGGAAATAGGTGAACAACTTTCCTTGAGGGGACAGGTTAAATCAGGTTCATGACACAATTCTAGCCCAACTTGCTCCATCTGGTCACAAGTCAGGAGCTCATTTGTATACCAGTCACAAAAATAATTTAATTTCAGTCTCACAAGACCAGAAACTGATTCAGTGCACTTTAATAAAAATAAAAAATAAAAAATAAAAAAAAAAAACCCTTCCACTAATGTATATAGCTGCTTCCATTTTAAGATAATGTTGTAAACTGAAAAGTTTGCAGATGCCCGTTTCACATTAGAATTTAGCACACACACCACTTACTGTTGGCAGGGTATTCTAAATTAAGGTTTTAAAATGGCATCAAGAGACAAAACCAAGCAGGATCTGAACAGGGGTGGAACGCATACGCACACACATTTTACCCAGCCAGGTCACATGTAGGCATAGTATATCAACTACATTGAAGACAGACAAGTTAAAAAGTAAATAATTTATTTGGCAATTCACAACAGAAAGATAAAAACGAAAAACAAGCCACAATACATTTGCCGCAAA
The DNA here is from genome assembly GCF_018555375.3 of Anguilla rostrata. NCBI lineage: Eukaryota > Metazoa > Chordata > Actinopteri > Anguilliformes > Anguillidae > Anguilla > Anguilla rostrata. Next base: position 25,352,733 of record NC_057941.1, on the reverse strand, counting down.
CAGATACACCATGGAGTCGACTGAATGGGAATCTTTTCAAGCAAGGCAGAATCACACGTAGGCCCCTCCACCTGCGTTAGACTTTGCGGCGGTATACTTGGCAGTGTACCGGCGGTCTTCCCTCGGTGGGCATTGGCAGCATTGAATGGCTCCGCCGATTAGCAGCAGTCCCGCAGCTCCCCAGCCAATGAACAACGATGCGCCAAGCTCCCGTCTCTGAGCGTCGACGAGCATAGGGTTGTAGAAATCTCGAATAATAGTGTTCGCAGACCAACAGACGGGGATAAGACAAAGGATTCCACCCAAGATGAAACATACCCCCGAGGCGATAGAGACTCTAGATTTAGCCGATCCCTCTTCAACGCAGTTCGTGCACTTGCCCCCAGCAACCGACAACAGAATTCCGAATAGGGCCACGAGCACCGAAATGACGACCAGTGCGCGGGCTGCCTGTAGGTCCCGCGGCAGAGCCAGCATGGAGTCGTATACTTTGCACTGCATCTGTCCCGTACTCTGCACCACACAGTTCATCCACAGGCCTTCCCAGCTAATCTGAGCGGTTACAATGTTGTTGCCGATAAAAGCGGTCACTTTCCACATAGGAAGGGCGCAGATTATGATAACCCCAATCCATCCGATAACGGCTAGGGCAATGCCCAAAATTTGCAGCCCAGCTGACGCCATCACATATGCACCTTCCACTCCCACAGAAATAAAGGAAAGAAAAGCTCTATACTAGTTCTTGATAAAACGATGCCTTCTCTGGGTTTGGGGATATACACAACCTTTCTATGGGTGCGGTTTTCAATCAGAACGATTAGTTAGGCTATGTCCGGTTTGCCTTATATAGCAGCCTGACCTACCATCGTAAATTAATGAGTATGCTCATCTTACTTAAGTAACTCAGCTTCTAGGTCATAGAAATGGAGATTTCACGTCTTGTTTCTGTATGTAAATTAGAATTGATATCATTATCAATAAATTGTGAAATTGCATGAGCTCCACTGTTAAACAATTAGCTTACTTTATTCTACAATTTCTCGTTATCTGGCCAAACCTGGTAAAATGAAACGACAACATTGTTGCATTTCTCAATCAAATGATTATTAGTAGTGATATCATTATCAATGAATTGTGAAATTGTATGAGCGCCACTGTTAAACAATTATCTTTATTTATTCTATAATTTCTCGTTATCTGGCCAAATCAGGTAAAATGAAACGACAACATTGTTCAAATGATTATTTTTCTCCCAGTTTTGGGACTGAAAAATAAAATGTTAGTTTGCCTTTTATTTTGGGCAATGCCAACCTAGAAAAAACTAGTATACATTTATATACATTTTTTTTTTCTGAAAAAATTAATTCTGAAAAAAAAACCACTTTCTATTGCACTCATGGATGTGTTTTTCCTCTTGGCAGGACTGTAGAAAGAAGACAACTGTTGAAGTTTTTAAAAATGATTTAATTGTCTTAGGTCTGAAGAACTACCATCTTATACGTTTTCATTTCAAACCTAATTTGGCACATCTGATTCTACTAATTAGCAGCTCAATGAGATCTCAAGCTGTTGAATGAGGTGTGCTTTCGTAGGGTTGGAGTGAAACCAACAGGACTAGATCTCTAGGAACAGGATTAGATCTCTAGGAACAGGATTGGGCAGCCCTATTTTAGGCGTTTCAAAAAAGAGAATAGCTGAAATCACCACGCTGTGGACTCAGTCATAAGGTCTTGGTTTACCTGGCAGACAAGGTTGACCTTGAATTTTGATACACGCCTTACTATAGCAACCCTGGTCTTAATATTTGTGCGATGTGGCGAATTTATTGATACTGGATTTATAGTTTCTAGTTTAACCTGTCTCGTTATTAAAATCGTTTTAGTCTCCGCCCTGCTGTTCTGCTGTAAACCTGGGGCGAGTCAGTGTTCCTGGAGGACCCGTATTATGCAAGATTATTGTTGCCTCCAATTACCCTAGATAAATTAACTAATCAACCAATTATCCAAGGCTGGTTCACTTGTGGAGCACAGTATTCAAATGTTTAATATGTGAACCCAAGGACTTCAGTTGTCATTTTTAGGGTAGGCTATTAAGGAATTTGAAAAATGAAAGTGGAAAAAATGACAATAAATGCATGAGTTAGACAATTAAATAAGAACAGAGGTTGGCATGAAATCCAAATACATTCTGTGTCCTTCTCATGCTGCAATCAGCCCACATAATTATGCACGTAAACATTTAAACCCCAGTGCCTTACAAAAAATACTTCCGCTATCAATGCTCACAAAACTGCGGAAATTCAGTTCAAAGTAATTTGGCTTCAACTTCATAATTTAAATTCAGTAATAGGCTTACATTTTCCCTAGTCAAAGGGAATATAGGCTAAAAAGAATAGCTTTTTGAAGATATGGGCTAAATCAGATTGAATTCAATTTTATCATGCTGAAGATGCATTTAATGTGTAGACCTATAGAGTTTTTTTTTTTTTTTTTGGCTTTTTTGTTTGTTTGTTTGTTTGTTTGTTTGTTTGATCATTTGACCAGCTGCGGTCAGTAAGCCTATATTCTGTTAAATGAAAAGCTACCAGATGACCGTGGCTATTTATATTTGTAATGTACTACCACCTTTGGTATTGTAAAGCCTGAAAATCTAGGCTACATATACATGTAGGCTATGGTGTGCGAATACCTTCAGCATAGCCTTTACGTGCTCGAAAATAATCAATTCGCAGCTACGTTAAATGCAAAATACCTGGACCTAAACGAGTTGTTTGGAACGTATTAGAGTCTTCCTCAACTCTGATTTTGACAGAAGTAGGGTTTTCAGGGGGTCGTGAACCAACACGATGAAGGGGGTGGCGATTCTTGGACAAATTACGCTAAATCCCACCCTTTCAGGAATGGGGGGGGGGGGCAGTGTATAAAGTTTCCATGCAAAAGATTCTTCGTTCGAAGCAATTCGGTTTAAGAGACGAACGTAAGCTCCGCGGACCGGACTGTGATGGCATCCACGGGGCTGCAGATATTGGGCATTGCGCTGGCTGTGATCGGATGGCTTGGGGACATTATAATATGCATACTGCCCATGTGGAGGGTGACCGCATTTATCGGCAACAACATCGTAACGGCTCAGATTATCTGGGAAGGTCTATGGATGACCTGTGTAGTACAGAGCACGGGCCAGATGCAGTGCAAGGTGTACGACTCGATGCTGGCTCTGCCTCAGGACCTGCAGGCAGCTCGCGCACTGGTCGTCATTTCTGTACTTGTGGCTGTCTTCGGAATTCTATTGTCAGTCGTCGGGGGCAAGTGTACTAATTGCATTGAAGACGAATCTGCCAAGGCTAAAGTTGCTATTGCCTCTGGGGTCTTCTTCATCATGGGTGGAGTCCTCTGCCTGATAACTGTCTGCTGGTCCGCAAACACCATTATTCGAGACTTCTACAACCCCTTGGTCACCGACGCACAGAGAAGAGAACTCGGTGCTGCGCTCTACATTGGTTGGGGAGCCGCGGGATTGCTTCTTCTAGGAGGAGGGATTCTTTGCTGCCAGTGTCCGCCGAAAGAAGATCGCCCATACACAGCCAAATATTCTTCTGCTAAGTCTGCCGGTAGCGCAAAGGACTATGTATAAATTGTTCTTGGACTCTTCAGGCCTTCATCTTTCTTTTAGTATTACTGATTGCTCTGTTTCCTGCTGTTTCCACTCAAATCTTGCTGTTTACTGTTACAGCGAAGTATTATTTTATAACACTTTATTTTTAAATGAATGTATTATTTGCCAGTTGACTTCTTTTTATGTAAATTAGCATACTTTGTCATTCTAATCCCACATTTAAGCCCATAGAAACAAACCTTGCTGTTTAAAGTTTCAGGGATTGCAAACAGACATTCTTTTGTATGTGTCGGTTATCTATTCTGTAGCCGTTTTACAGGTTATTTCATTCAGCACTTTTAGTCTTTTCCTGTATTTTAAGTAGAACATTAAGATGCAAAAGATAACATACTTTAAACAATCAGTAAATGTAGTCACTAAGCTAAGCGCACTTGACGTTTTAACATAAAATGTTTTAACATACCTTTGTAAACATTACAAAAATAAAGCTATTTGTATAAACTGATTTAGTTGTTTATTGGCCTACTAGTAGACTACCGTTGATTCAGTCATTGTACTCCTAACATTACTGTTCTATGGGTCTTTCCCAGGCATGTTTCAGTCTGAAAGCTAACTGTTGCCCTTTCGCGACTCCTGCGGTTGGTCGGCAGCCTGCGGTCGGCCTATGACGTCACCAGCGCTGTGCAATTTTGGTCAATCAGCCTGGTAACCTAGTAACTTAAACTGTTCTTGTGGCTGGGAGGACAGCTGGACTCCCCCCTCCTGCATTTAATCACCGCATCACCGCCCCGCCCCTGCTTCAATCTCCCACCGCTCTGTCTCTGCCATCAAGTCCCCCCCCCACCTCCCTCCCTCAGCGCGCGACGTCCCTGCCTACAGCAATTGGGCGGAATGTTTAACGTTAGGACAGAAGATATTTACGACCATGAATTCAAACTATACAGAAAAAGAACGAATATTGTATGGTTTCAGTTTCTATGAATAGAACGCAATAATATGAAATACGTCCACAAACAGATTTAGGCCTTCGCCATTAAAAAAAAAAAAAATAGTTTACCTTTGATTGTGATTCCCCAGAAAAGCGCAACACTTCTCCAGATTAGTAGAACATACCAAGCGATTCGTCTCCTCTGTTATTCGAGGCTGATATGTCCCAAAAGGAACATTACAAGATAACATGCGGAATCCTAGTCTAATTATCAGTGTTTTTTGGGGAAATATATGATGATACAATCTTTACCCTACCGCAAAGCCTGTTCTCAAAGCGCTTACTTGGATGTTTGAACATGTACGTATTCTACCGAATACTGCAGGGACTCACAAAATACAAAGGTCAATTACAATTCAAACATTTTAATATATAACATTTTTGGACATTGAAATATTCATATTGACGACAGATTAAAAATGTTCCCATTATATAAATTAAAATTACTCATGGGAAAAAACAGAAGTGAGAGCAGCTTATAGATCATTTGAAAATGAGCATAATAGCAGAAAGTCTGTATTCAGGTAACTCTGGGTAACTGAAAAATAGAAATTATATTTTAAGAATAATATATGAACATCATTACACAAGCCTCAGTGAGTTTCAGCGCTCTGATGAGTTTTACTTAATTTTCTTTTTAACTTAAAAGTCCTGAATTTCTCTCAGGTACCTGGAAAAGGAGTCTGAAAAAAAAAACACTCTGTCAAATTAAACATAGTCCATGGGTGTGGATGATGATGATCTCACGGGTGCAAATTTCGCTATGTAGGGGCGGTTCTCCTTGGGGGGGCAGTTCCAGCAAAGCAGACCTCCTCCCAGCAACAGCAGCCCCGCACACCCCCAGCCAATGTACAGGGCGGCTCCCAGCTCCCTCCTCTGGGCCTCGGTCAGCAGGGGGTTGTAGAAGTCCCTGATGATGGTGTTGGCTGACCAGGACACAGGGATAATGCAGAGCAGCCCAGAAATGATGAAGGTCACACCCGCAGCTATGCACGCCTTGGCTTTGGACGCCTCATCGTCCATGCAGTTGGTGCACTTGCCCCCAGCGATGCCCATCATGGTGCCGAAGATGCCCACTATGATGGAGATGATGAGCATGGCCCGGGCGGCCTGTAGGTCCTGGGGCAGGGCCAGTAGGGAGTCATAGACCTTGCATTGCATCTGTCCCGTGCTCTGGACCACGCAGTTCATCCACAGGCCCTCCCAGATGGTCTGTGACGTTACGATGTTGGCCCCAATGAAAGCAGTCACCTTCCACATGGGCAATGCGCACACAATTATTGTCCCCAGCCATCCGATCAATGCCAAGACAATGCCCATAATCTGGAGCCCCTGAGATACCATTGCCGCGGTCCTTCCCTGTTCACTGCGATCAGCCAAAGATAGTGCTTAGTCCCTTTGCAAAGCTCATAAGTAGTGTTCACAGGGGGGAAAACGGTTCTGGCATTTATAGTTCACCTTGGAGGGTGTGGTTTTGTCCTCACGAAGAGAGAAAAGCTGTTACTTGATATTACAATACCCTCTTCCCTTCACTGTATGTTTTGTACACACAGACACAGGCTGAATGACCTCTAGCAATGCTGATGAGCTGAAAATACTATTTACAAAGTCAACCTGTTTGTACTGATTTAACTGTCTTAAAAAGTCCTGTCTTCACTTGTTTTCATGGAAAATGATAACTGTAAATACAAAAGAGCTTTAAAATATTTACTTCATATTTGAAAAAGTACAGAAGGAAATCTTTTCTCAGTGAGACCTCATTAGGGGCCTTCTGAATTCTCAAGGACAATGCCCTTCATGTGAAGTGAACACTTACAATACATCATTCTTTTAAACAATATATCGGTATCTTATATGGTGTGAAAAGTTCATCTTAGTTGATGTACAGAAAATCAGAATCATCAGCTACTAATACATCATTATCACTTTAACTAATTTCTCATAGCCACAGGCAAAATAAGATTAAATGTAGGACATAAATAGATGCAAAGTATTAGTAAATAATCTGGCCCATCATTTCATGCTGTGTGAAAACCATGTCAACAACCTGACCTGCTTTATTGTACAGATAGTGCCTTGTGTGGATTTGATAGCCTCATGTCAACAGCGTTGTAACGCCACCCATTCTCCAGTTCATACTCGGTCACTGTTACCAGCAAATATTTATCTAATACAGCAATGTCCAACAAAGAAGTAATTGGGGCTGTCGCCAAGGGCTCCCTGTATGATAGTTTCACTTCTTTTGAAAGATTTTCCAGTTCATTTTCTGATAGGGTAGTCAATATATAAGCACTTGATAGTATTCAAAATGTTATCTACTTAATACCTATTGTACAAGTTAGAATATTATGCAAATCATTAGATAGAGGACTTCTGTAATGTCAACAGGTTTAATGTGCTGCCATAGTATTACTGTAGAGGGCACAATTTCCCATTAGAAATGTTTTTCCTCTGACAAAAGTACGTGCTGAATCAGAACAAGCCAACGTCATGAACAGGAAGATAACACCACTGGTAAGAGTGTTACACAGAAAAAAAAACTTTTAAAAATACATACATTTGCAAGGCAAGCGTTATTTATGATTTAATACCTTTTAAGTGTTATGCCAGATATTTCTCAGGCATGGACTCCATTACCAAGTATAGGGTTTTATACAAATTATGTTTAGTTACGGTTCCATAAGAACACAAGGGATTACCAACACCTGCTGAAAATCAACCATTCAATAGTGTAACATTCCAACAAGGAGCCACTCTTTGCTGTAAGGTACGCCTCAGCTCCACAGCCAGAATCAAGAAGGGACCCTCTGAAGTAGACACAGTAAAATCAGACACAAGCATCAAGCCAAAAACCTACACTGGACAGCAACAAAACATGAGGAACTTAGTGAACTGTGATAAGATGCCAAAGGTTTCTATGATCCTTCTACTGAGATATATCATGATGACTAGCAATGGAAGCATCCCATGTAGTTTTAACAACAAAACAGGGTAGTATAGAATGGTCACGATGCGTGAGATCGCGTGTAGCTTATTTGTGGTTCGGTTTAGAACAGGGGTGGACAGTTCAGCTCCTGGAGGTCCAGTTGGTATACATGTTTTTCTTTCCAAAAATTATCCCTGGCTCAACTGACTAAGTATCTGAATATACCAAAGTCAGTTCACTCATGGATTAGACTACAATAAGACTTTTTATATTTGTGTTAGAAAAAATAGTAGTATAAAATGTAAAATATTTTCACTCATTATTAATGAGCTTATTGATGCATTCTGCTAAAATGCCAAGTCTTGCAGAAGACTGAGCTTGATAAAATAAGGGTATTTTATAGCCTTGCCCACCCTTGTGTTAAACCTTGGCCATACCGCTGAGCAGTAGGTGACACCAAGGTGACTGGGAACTGTTGCCACATAGCCGCAGCCCTGGCTTCTGCAGTAGTTCTGCAGTAGACCACCTGTATAATGTGTCAAGTTCTCTGAAAATACACTCACTTGAGGTAAAGAAATTCATGACTTGTGTGCCATATCATCTTACAATTGCACTGTTGTTCTGACCGAAGAGATTTACATTACCTTCTTTAGCAACTGCCCAGGTGCTCACTCATATTTGCTATTGAGTTCCATTCTATAGCTTAGGTTTCAAGAAAGTGCACTGAGTGCATCCTTCGCAGAAGTATTTTTTCGGAACATGTGACGTATAATGATTTACTTATGGATCCACCCATAGAATGTATACAGGAACTGGAGAGGGTAGGAGGGGCCAGGCGGTGAAGCCTAGGAAGTAACACGAAACAGTCTCTACTGCGCATGCTTGAGAGCAAAAGCGATTGCTGCCCATTGAATTCAATGTAGAAATCCAAGGTGATTTAACAACCAAATAAAACCCCATTGGCCCATTTTTTGTGATCATAAATTTTATTATGTGCAGCAGTTTCTGAAACAATGTCTGTTTTGGCCCAGAAGTTTGGGGAAAATGTTCATTAAAATGTGCATATTTTATTACATAATGCATATTTTGCAATCTGCTTCTCATATGAAACGTAATGGTTGTCAATCGAGTTTCAAAATACCACGGAGCACGTTTATTTTGACTTCAAAAGTCTGATATTCCCTCCAATGTTTTGCCTTCAACACACGCAGTACAGGCTTACTTCCGGGATTCATAAGTTTAGGTTAGCTGAAGGCATGCTTGCCTGTCTAGTTAAATATGCAAATCAATGAGATCCACCACTCCCCATCTGCCATGTCTGATGCTTCAAAGCCAGGATGTTGCAATTGCCTTATACACGTTTCCTCGATTCCTCAGCCCTCAAGTCGTTTCCTTGCTTCTTTTCCTTGCATCCTCTGATGGGTGGAGCTAGGAGCAAAGAAAGTAAGCAAGGAGATAAAATAAGCGAATGGAATGGGCCAACGTTGACAAAACGTGATTCCACATGTCAATTTCATGTATTTTTGACCCTTTTGGCCTTCCATACTAGGAATGGAGGCAAGGAAAGGTAGCAAGAAGGTAAAAATAAACAATTGGAATGCACCCACCAACCCTGCTGGCACTGTGAGTGGGGTGGCTAGCAGCATTAGCCCCGCTAGCTGGCTAACTACCAAGCAATAATCTATCAATCTTATAGAGATGTTCCTAGCTAACATAGTTGGTGTACTAAGTGGATAATGTCGGAATCTCCAGCTGAATAATGAATAAACAATTAAGCAAACGTTTGAGTGCTGGATGTAAATAACGACATATTCCGTCGGTGTTCAGGGAGCGAGCCATGAGAGAGAGAGTTAATCAACAATGCTAGGCAGAAACTGTGAGGATACCTCAGTTCATTGGGACAACCAGTGGCATTAGCCCAGATAGCTAGCAAGTAATGTTCTTCAGAGGTGTCTTAACGTTAGCTGGCAGTATGCCGTTGTTTTCAACGATTTTCATGTATTATTGTCAATGCCATTTTTTTAGTGTACCCTGTACTTTGTTTATTGACCAAAGAAGCATTGTCATGAAGTATAACTTGTCCATATTGTGTTTTAGCAACTTGCTTTCATTCGTATAAAGTATTTACTCTCATTCATAATAGCACTATAACGTTTACATTTCTTAACCGATTTCAATGAATTCTTGCTATTTGCTTGCTAGCTAACTTGAGTAGGAGTACAAAAAAAAAACTTTTTTTGTACTCCACGTAGATCATAAGCCCTTGAATATAAAAACGACTCATTGAAATCGGTTGAGAAATGTAAACGTTATAGCGCTTTTTATCCAGAAATACCGCAGCTCCCCCGTTTACTTCTATTTGTTTTCAGGCCAGTCTTGCCTGGACCAATATGGCGGCCACGTTGCCGTATCGCTGCAAGGGGCCCGAAGCGGCATTTATGTATGTGTATGGACGAGAGGTCCCACCGTTTTGAAAAGTCTCATTATGAAATGAAAAAGGGGATTCGGAAATACATGTCATTATGAAATAAAATAGGATCACGTTATTGTGAAAAGGACAATTATTATGGAGAGATTTGGATGGCAGGTATGCCATCCCGCCAAGTTACGCCTATAATGTCCTGTACACATGTTGTACGCATTGGTGTTGTTGGGGTCATTTTGACCCCAAGCTCTATTGTTATATAAAACCATTATTTTGATCTTGTTTTTGTTGTTGGCTGAGGGCACTTTCACATTAATGTGTGTGTGTGTGTGTGAGAGAGAGAGAGAGAGAGAGAGAGAGAGCGAGCATGCATGTGTGTGAGGAGAAAACATAGTTCCCACAAGATCTCTGATCATTCTCGTAACATGGGGGCAGGGGCAAACTTATAATAAGGGCTGCACACACAGCCCTCTAAACCATTTCTCTTTGCATTTGTGCCTTAACTAAAGATTTTGAAAATGACCACCAGACAGAGGCGTATATTTTCTGCCACTGAGGTTCTGTCACAGATCTTGGAGGGTGAAAGTGATTTAGATGAGGATATGTCTGAGACTGAGGATAATGTTGAGGAGGACCCTGACTGTGTGGCATCCTCCTCTGATGATGAGAATGAAGCCTTTGAGATACCACATTCTGCCCCTCCTTTTGTTTCTCAACCACCACTAAACCGTCCTGTCATGTCTCAACCACCAAAAGACCCTCCTGTCATCTCTCAACCACCAAGAAACCCTCCTGTCATCTCTCAACCCCCAAGAAACCCACGTCATCTCTCAACCACCAAGAAACCTTCCTGTTGCCTTTCAATCACCAACAAACCCTCCTGTCATCTCTCAACCACCAAGAACTGACATGTTTACTTCCGAAAATGGAGAACTACCATTGTCTGCATCCTCAGTTGAAAGACAGGGTAGACTTAGTGCTGCTAATGCCATCAAAATGGTTCCAGGCCCCACCAGATATGCTAGCAGTCATGTACAAGACATAAAGTCTGCATTTGAACTCTTCATAACACCATCAATGCAAAAGGATATTCTTGAGATGACAAACTTAGAGGGGAGGCGTGTGTATGGTGACAATTGGAAAGAGCTGGATGTGACCCACTAGCAATGCTATATTGGGTTGCTTATTTTGGCAGGAGTGTACAAGTCAAAAGGTGAAGCAACAGCAAGCCTTTGGAATGCTGACACTTGTAGGGCAATTTTTCCAGCTACAATGTCTCTGGAGACATTTCATGTTTTCTCCCACATTGTACGCTTTGACGACAGGGAATAGGACAGGGACGACAGGAGCCTGACAAACTTGCACCTATCTTGTTTGAATGAAGAATTGATACCCACGGGTACCTAGTTGAGCTGTTATGTTCATTTTTTTTAATCAAAACTAAATTCTGGTGACTATTTTACTTTTTATTTGTGTTTCTTCATTATTGAATAACTTATATGTTACTTATTGATGATCTGAAGTGTTTTCTGAACCTAAACATTTGAAATGTTTGACATTTTTAATATTTTTTCCTGGGGTCAAATTGACCCCAAACATAAAATGTTACTATGCTTGATAATAAAAGGTGTGTTTCTTTCCAAATGTTATTTTTCTTTTTTAATGAGCACTTAATACCGACATAAAGCCCTGCAAACACCAAAACATACTTTGTTTTCAATTTTAGGTCAATGAATGAGATTGTACAGTCATTTGCATATTTTGCAATAGTCATATAAAATCAATACTTGATGTATTGGGGAGGGGGAGGATGGGGGGAGTCATGTTTTATTTACTGGGCTATTAAGATGGTCAGTAGAAAGGCCTAAAGTAGCTGAGAGAGAAACTTGGGTAACACTTTCAGTTACATTTATTTTCTGCAGATTTATATTGCTGGGGTCAAATTGACCCCAAACATAAAAGTTGTTAGTTAATTTGAACATAATCGGAGGATTACAAATTGCTCCATAGGGGGCGCGATGGTGCCAATGCTTGGATCCCCCCCAACGCCGCTTGCGGCTTTAATTATAACTACTACTATAGAACATGAGAAAAGCACATCAGCACAGTAGATTTCACACGTAACTTAACCCTCCACTTTAATGACTTATGTGTTATACAGACTGTTATATATACCGTTTGATAAGGAAACTAAGCTCGCTCATGGTCACTTCATTTACTTCGCACTATAGTCTGTGATCATGTCAACCTTTCCCTACATGCCCATTCTGCTAAAAACATATTGTTTCAACTCAGCAATTTCATAATTTCTCCTAATTTGTCTCACACTGTTGTTATTTTCTCAGCAAAGCCTGCTGGGACATATGCGTCTGCTCCTATTCTCCACTATCAAGTTTTCCGGTTCTAGCTTAGCAAAACAGCGAAGAGGATTCCTACCTGCAGATAAGCCTATCAAAATGCCTTATAAACCTTACAAACACTAAAAGTGCATCTCCACGAAATAACAGACTACGGAGCAGGACAGAATGGTACACAAGTTGCGACCTAGGGAGCTCTAATTCTACCGGCTTGCTGATTCTTTTGTCTATCGATGCTCGTTGGATGGCCATCAAATCCGTGAGTACATACACTGGCCATATTTCGCCTGCGTTTCTGATGCATTTACGCTTACACCACCGCACCATTTGTCACAGCCACTGATTTACATATATAGCAAACCAAAACTGCTAAACGGTACACGCTCATCAGACTGTACAAATTCACACAAGGATAGCCATAATCCACAACCGTTTCTTACAGGGTCACTTCGCATTTTTCACTCTCATAATAAAACGCTTTGCAAAAAGAAATGATAGTCTATCTCATAAAAAACACGTTTTCAACGTACAAAAATGCCATGTTACTCACAGATACAAGACATACACCGTCTATAACTCATTCATTCAGACTGCCAAAATCCAGGCCTGCCATTAAAAGTATTGGTATCAAAATGACTCCAAGTTACGGTACTACAAACAATATAAGCTATCGTGCCTCACCGAAATTAAATAAGATGTATTCCAAAGCAATGCTACCCAATATCCCTCAATTCTTTCAAGTCACTTGGCCCTGTGTGTATAAGCATGCAGTACATGGACAGGCCAAATGTGTGGATGGCTTTCTCACAGTCAAGATTGATTGAATAGGCATCTATATGTCCAATTTGTATTGGTGTGTATGTATTTCGCTGCCCAGCCTTTCTGTTGCGTGAATGATTGTATGTTTCTTGGTATAAATGTCTGTTCGTAAATGTGAATGTAACATGCTGCGAGGGAAATATCCCCATGGGGATAAAGAAGTTATCTATGTATGTATGTAGGGTACCAGGGTAGGAAATTAACTTTTTTTAACAAGGGCTTTTTTTGCCTTTGTGAAATATGTTTCGGGGGCATTTTGGATCATTTCCTGGGCAATTTTATCAAATGTTGGGCAATACCTTAGTTCTTCTATGTTGCATGACAGACCAATATTCAATGACTCTTATCCAAGCATATTTTATTTCTAAAAGTTTATAAACAATCACAGTTAAAAATCCTCCTTTCCTATCATCTCAACATCTTATGCCGGCAAATCTCTATTAAATCATTATCTGGTTAATCTTAACATTTATTAAAAACTGATACCATTTAAATAAAACGATATTTGGACCTGCGTGAACAATTTTACAAGGAACACTTTTGGTTGAGCAGTATAAGCCTGCCCGTTTCGTAGTCTCTCGTTAGCAACAGCCTCCCCAACACACTGTCACAAGGGAGCACCCAAAACCAGACTTCGTTTTTGAAGCTCATTTCCTGGTCTCGTTGTTCCTGGTTGCTCACTAGCGCCACTACGGTTGGCTCCAGTATAGGTGTTTTCATATCCGGGTTCCATGTAAGTCTACGGTACAAATGAGGTCAAAATACAAAGTCAATAATTTTTTCTCATGAGAACAAATAGTCACAATATGTGTATTTTATTCGTCTTATGACTGTCCATGGGTCGATTTCATGATTTATTGTGTCATTTGGGCACTGTTATAATATTTGTTGTGGACCAATGAGGTACAGTTTGTACAATTTGACAATGAGGTACAATCACTTCCTGATTACTGCTGAGGACTAAGCAAGCGGCCAAAACCAGACTTCGTTTTTACAGTCTCTGGGACTAAGCTACAGTAGGGGCTACAGTATATGGTCACTGGGGTGGGAGGTGGCCCCTCTTGGCCTTGACATTGCAGTTCCGACCACGGTACACCTGTGCGAAGTCAGAAAACGCAGGCATCCCATTTCGTAGTGATTTCATTATGGCGTGTGCTATTTACAGCTGCACTAGACGACCATAAAATAATCCTCCTCTGTAGTTTTTCGGTAGCCGAGTCATTTTTACTATTTCCTTTAGCCTACTTAACCAAATAATTAGTTGGCAGAAACAGCTAATCGCTTGCTATATTTGGTAGTCCATAGCCTGTGCTAAAACAGTTCGCAACTTCGGCTACAGCTAACCCTAACTGCATATTCATCGTAAAACGTGTTGACGGTTTGTCATCGTGACTCGAAAGTCTCCTGATGTCACCATGTGACAACTATATAATCCCGATTTTGGATCAAAACTGCAAATTTCAGTTCACGAGCGAATTAGAGTCTTAGGTTTATTGCTGAATACATGCAACACACGATAAATCACACCAGATTAACAATTAACCATCTTTGTAAGACTGGCATTTAGAAGACATGTTTAGCATAGAACCGACAAGAGATTAGACAGTGGTCCAGAATCGGTCCTGGGCTCTATATAGCTTTCCATGTTGATGATTACAAGAAAAAATAATAATTAGAAAATCAATGTACATTATTTTTCTCTTCATGCACCAGGTGGAAAACTTGCTGTTCAAAGTGTGTTGTCATATTTACAGGCCTGCAGATCAGTTATTAAAATACTTGGTAGATTCGTTAATCACAGCTGACAGTGTTAATTTTTATTCGGTAGAAAGTGACTTGCGAACGATCGGTCAGCTAGCGTCACCCAGCAAGTGAACACCACAAACGGCGATGGAGTAGCTAGCAGCAGTTGCTGGCTTATTAACTGACTGTGGCGAAAACCTACGACGATAACTTGCTCGATTAAGCAGGTCTACCAGACAGTTATACGAAAATTAGCCTAGTCAAATAACCAGTAGTCTACACATCTCTGGTTGATTGACCATTACCAGTGTAGTCGATGTTCTTCCCCTGTGGTTCATATTGCTAATGCGTGAGCTAACCACGGATAGCCTACCTAGCTCACTGCAGCGATGCTAGCACATATTCGTTGCTGAGAACTAATTGAAGATACTGAACATATGTTAATCCTAAGATTACATGACATACAGTCACGATGAATTAAACTGTACCATAAATTTAAACATAACGGACTCCTAGCCTGTAGTAGATGCTATTTCCAAGCACCGACTGAATCATAATTGTAAAAATCACAAGTACTGCTTAACTCATGGTTTGTCCGATGAAATAAACTCCCGACCTTGACTAAATGTTTTAAGACCACGGCAGAGTCAGGGTAGCCTCAAGTTCTTTGCCAATTTTGTCTACAGGTTGATGGGTTTTTCCGCACCGGACTGTCAATCACATTGTAAACATCACAAGACCGCTTAACTCTATGGTTTTGGCTCCAAATCGACAACATGGCCGCGCCCGCCAACCTTGAGACTCTTAATTCGCTTCGCGAAACTGAAAAAGTGTTTATCCCAAAATCGGGATTATAGTAGCTTTGTCACATGCGTGAAGCATGGCCCAGGTAGACATTTACGGAATGTACACGTCTGACAGATTGAATGTTTGCCGGTTAGCTAGCTAGTCAAATGGCTTGGTAGTCGAAGTTGCGAACTGTTATAGCATAGGCTACTACTGGACTACCAAATATAGCAAGCTGATTACGCTTTCTGCCAAGTAATTATTTGGTTAAGTAGGCTAAAGGGAATAGTAAAAATGACTCGGCTACCGAAAAACTTAAGAGGAGAATTATTTTATGGTCGTCTAGTGCAGCTGTAAATAGCACACGCCATAATGAAATCGCCACGAAATGGGATGCCTGCATTTTCAGACTAAGCACAGGCGGGCCGTAGCCGGAGCCGCAATGCCAAGGCCGAGAGGCGCCACCGCCCACCCACAGATTGTAGCCCTTACCGTAGCTCAGTCGTCTGCAGTAATCCGGAAGTGACGCAAGCTGTACCTCATTGGTCCAGAACACATATTGGCACTGTACACAAATGACGCAATAAATCATGAAATCGACCGATGGACAGTCATAAGACCAATAAAATACACATATTATGACTATTTGTTCTTGTGAGAAAAAATTATTGACTTTGTATTTTGATCGCATTTGTACCGTAGACTAACATGGAAACCGGATATGAAAACACCTATACTGGAGCCATCCGTAGTGGCGCTAGTGAGCAACCAGGAACTACAACACCAGGAAATGAGCTTCAAAAACGAAGTCTGGTTTTGGCCGCTTGGGCTTTACACGCACACAAAAACCACGGCTGATCCGGAAGTAATTTATTCGTCATTTATTCGTCATCAAGTTAGCTCACGATGTTCCGAACTTGGTGTTCGGAATACAGTGAGTCTACGTTACACTAGCAGGCTAGCTGGCATTACTTGAACGGGTTACTCAGTGGTGCTCACTTACCATGCGCGATCTTGTGAGCCTTGATCTTAAATTAACGTTAGTCTAGCCACTGAACTAGCTGGCGCTGCCTGTCTCTGTCTGAGGTAAATAACGCTATAGGAGGGGGCAGGGGTTGTGCAGGTACGGACGCCTAGCTGGCCTTTTTCGAGTTGCGCTTTGCACAAATACAACAAAATAGAACAAATAGAACAAAATCCGGACACGTAACGTTAAAATACAGAAAGTTAACTTTTCATTCCCAATTCCAAGGGCAATTAAAAAATTTTTACGGGCATTTTGCCCCGAGCCCCCGTTAATTTCCGACCCTGGTATGTACAATATGTATTTTACATGCAGTATTTATTGTACGTAGCAAATATACAATCACTTGTATATTTACTCAAATTCAGTTCAGAAGCAAGTATAAACATATGTTTTCTAGAGAAGTATGCTTCCTGTAGTTACTCACTAGCACTTTTCTACATGCATTTCAAGGTGTTCCATGAGGCAATTCGAAATATTTGACACTTTGATCTGACACAAAGTTTGCATGACATTGTAAAATGGTAAGATTACAAAACACAGGGCCAAGTGACTTGAAAGAATTTAGGAAATATTGGGTAGCATTGCTTTAGAATACATCTTATTTAATTTCGGTGAGGCAAGATAGCCTATATTGTTTGTAGTACCGTAACTTGGCGTCATTTTAATATCAATACTTTTAATGGCAGGCCTGGATTTTGGCAGTCTGAATGAATGAGTTATAGACGGTGTATGTCTTGTATGTGTGAGTAACTTGGCATTTTTGTATGTGGAAAACGTGTTTTTAAATGAGATATTAGATTACAAGACACAAGTTGAGAGATATTTGTTTGTGGATAGTGAAACACATTTGTGACTCCTCTAATTTATGCATCATGATACACGCATTTGTCAATAAATGAAATTAAGTATTTGTTTAATTGATCTAGGCTATTATTTGTGAAATTCCTTTTTTTTTTTTTCACTGTTTATTTAATTTTGGAACGTTTATTCCTCCATACAACTAACCTACGCTTAAAATGAAGTAGCCTAATACTGGTGCAACAGGCTGCTGGCTGTCCTGTTACATACGACGGATGCAACACTGCTGGATCCGGCGCGAGGTCGCTAGAGTCACAGCATGCTTGGAATGTGTTGAATAGACACAACACTGCACCGTTTTACAACCGTCCTGTAATATATATTTTTTGTATTAAAAAATATATATATATATTAATAATAATAATTATTATTATTATTATTATTATTATTATTATTATTATTAATAATAATAATGATAAAAACTTTAATGAGAAGCTTTGCGAAGCGAATTTCCACGTTAATTTCTTCAAACTGCGTAACAATAGGCTACTTCTCTATTTGTACGGTCCCCATATATCTTTGCCTGTGGTTAAAAAAATGTAATCTGAAGCAAACTTATTTCTCTTAAAAAAAATACATTTGAAAGACATCGTAAGCGGGAGGCTTGTGTGATGTGAGGAAAAGCCGCTGAAACTGTGAAATGTGTAATAATAGCTCACCATTTTTTTTGCAAAACGTCGCAAATAATCATGTTTTAAATATATTCAAAATGTTTTAATTATTCTCCCAATATTTTTGGAGGCTACTCGTTTTTGACACATCTAAACCAGGCTGAGACAAGGAACAGCCCCACCCAGTAACTTTCCTCCTTTAAAGCAGATCTGGTGTACAAATAGCATTGTACACCAGTGGTCATTTTATAATGTATTCCAATATAGTATTTGCAGACTTATGTCACATCTGTGCAAGTGTTGTGCACTTTAGATGAAATGAATTTATAAGTGTATCAAATGCATTTCTATTTGACTTCTCTATTAGTGTAGTGCCATGGGAAATCATATTACATCTGATACCCAAAAGTGTTAAAGGTTTCTGCATTAAAGATATCACAATGAACAGATACAATGTAAAATGTGAAAAAAATTTATTTACAGTTTCATTACCATTTCAAGATTATTGAAGTGGTCACAATACAACATAGAGGTATTACGTAACAGAAATGTACAAGTTGAACAATTAAAATGTATTAAACGCATTTAAATCTCTAGGCATACAATAGGTAATTGTTCAGAAAACAGAAAACAACACAGAACCATTTATAATCCATTGGTAGCAAAACACAGTCAATGACTATGACCATTCATTCTTGGAGACATTTACCACTGTCTTCAGGCCATTACATGTAACTGTTGTATTTAAAGGCCATAAATCATCTGAGTGCCATTTATTCTCCTGAAATCTACAGCTCATTACAAGATGACCATGGCCGGTAAACAAACACACTGCCTGGAAAAGACGTGTAAGCGGAATTGGCAGTGGCAGTGTCTTTAAAGTCCAAAAGGAGAGTCGCTCTTCAGACTTCTGTCCTTACACATAGTCCTTTGGAGATGTGGCGGATCTTGCCGCGGAGTATTTGGCACTGTAGGCGTCGTCCTTGGGAGGGCAGTTGCAGCACAGCAGACCTCCGCCGATGATCATCAGAGCTGAGGCCGCCCATCCGATGTACAGGGCCGCGCCGATCTCCCTCTTCTGCGCAGACACCACCAGGGGGTTGTAGAATTCTTGGATAATGGTGTGGGCCGTCCAGCAGACAGGGATAAGGCAGAGGACTCCCGCGACAATGAAGATCACACCCGAAGCAATGCCCACTTTGGATTTGGAGGACTCATCTTCCACGCAATTGGTGCACTTTCCCCCAGCTATGGACAACAGGATTCCCATCACACCCACAACTACGGCGATAACGGTCAGGGCGCGAGCAGCCTGAAGATCGGAGCTGAGCGCCAGCATGGAGTCGTACACCTTGCACTGCATCTGCCCGGTGCTCTGCACCACACAGCTCATCCAGATGCCTTCCCAGGTGGTTTGTGCCGTCACGATGTTCTGGCCGATGAAAGCTGTCACTCTCCACATCGGGAGGGCGCACACGACGATTGCCCCAATCCAGCCAATGATCGCCAGGGCCGTGCCCAGCATCTGTAGCCCAGCAGAAACCATTTTCCTTGACTTTTGTTGTTTTTCTTTCGTGTCCAAAAAAGGCTATTACGAACAATTCAGCAGATCAGATGTCTTTTGGTTGAGAATGGTCCCCCAAAATGTATTTCAGACCCCGTGGACGCCAGTACTTATATACAGTTGTGAAAGGTGGGGCTTGTCCTCTGTCTGTCGTCATAGCTTGCCCAACTGGTTTTTCGCCTTGTGCCTAAGCCACGGGAGAGCTGTCCCCAAAGGCTTCAGTGAGTCATTGTTGCTTTTCAAATTAGCTATTCATTTAACAAAAAATTTAATGCCCATTTATGGTCATTTCCCCTTACAAGTTGATACTTTTCCCCACAGTTTCGCACTTTTACGTCACGTTTGTCATTTTCTGTAAACATCTTTAAAAATAGTAACAATAGGACTGGATTACAACAGCTTGTGATTCTTCCAACTTTTAACTTTTTTTGTGTTGTACTGTTTTCTCATAGCGACAGTAGGGCATTTTGTATGTGTGAAACCAACAAAAGGAACTTAATTTAACTGTCTGCCAGTTTGCCAGCAAGCAAAGGAGGATATCTTTGCATGATGTCCTCTCATCTGTGACTGTTGTAACCATTATTACAGTGAAATATAGGAACATGAATGTGTTTGTCTCAAGTGAAAAGTGTTTGAAAAAGAAAGGATTGCAGGTTTTATGGGGGAGATTTCCCTTACTCTCAGATGGATTCCCACAAGAAATCCAAGGGTTAAGGCTTTTACCTGCCCAGGAACCCTCCACAGATCAGGTTTCCTGTTACCATGACAGAGAGCAGTTGCCCCTGGCCCTCTTGGATAGGGGGGGGGGGTGCATTGGAATGCCTTTGCCTGGCCATGCAAGAAATCACATAAAGAGTAGTTCACAGGAAAGAGTCAAGGAGACAAATTTTAATTTATCCTATCAAACTAAACCAAATAGTTTCAGGGTTGTGGAGGTCATGGAGACGGAATGTTGTTTTCCTCAGTCATAATATAACTCTTGGTAAGAAAACATTTTCAGATCTCCAAATATGTCTTAGCATGCCACACCCATGTTGATAATTGCGACATTGGACAAGAAAGAACTGTTCTCCCTGAAGCAGCAAGCAGGCCTTTTGGGCAAAAGATTAATTCATTGATTAAAAAGACTCTCACATAAAAGCTAGATAAAGGTATGTTTTGGATGAAGTGCATGGACATAATACAATTAATACTGTGAACCACAGAGGAATATAAGATAACAGCATCTGTCAAATTACAGACTGTAATAATTTCATTACTATTATACTATTATAAGAGTAATTTTTGGGCCATATCTGAGCCCCAACATACTATTTATCCCATCAATTATCTCACATTGCTTCACATACAAATGACAATCAGACAATATCAGCACTATCAATACAGATTTTTTATTTATTTAATTAAAATAATGTCAATATTGAAACCCACAATGCACAGAAGTGAAGAAAGAACTTCCAACTTCTACCAACTGCCAACTTCAGTGCTGTTAGCTAAGCCAAATGTTCAACATGGTATGCATATTAAATACCTGATAAATTAGGTATACATCAGTGCCAACAGTACCAATGAATACCAACTTCCATGTCAGTTTCATATCTTTGTCTATAAACACATCTGCTTCTGTTGTGAAAGAAGAATGATGGGGAAGTTATTAAGGTGTGACTTCATGAAAGTTACAAATATGGCTGTCATAAAAACGGGGTTAGAAAAGCTGCTCAAGCTTAATTTCTTGCTAGATAGAGACATTTACATAAATCCTATTAAGTGAGAATGTTCTTTTATTACTTTTGTCTTTTCTATGATGGATAAACAGTGACTTGTCCTTGTTAATACATGTATATCCCTATGTCAATATACCATATTTTCACTGTGTTGAAAAACAGCAAACAGCTACATACACACAGAAATATGTGGTGTCTCATTCGTCTTGAGTGCAGGCCCCACACCAAATAATCTGGTATATCCATTGAGTTGTGTTCATGGCTTATCGGTGATTCAAAGCAGTGTATGTCCTGACCACCATTCTTATACTTAACATGTATGGCTTTACCTAAGATTAAATGAATTCTATTTGGGTCATAACGGGCATATTAACCAAAAACCAATATTTTAAATTTTAAATATTGTACAAAGACCTTGACCTCAGCATGTCAATAATTAATTACACAAACTCCTTGGTATGAACTTGGAGTTTTATGATCTACTATGTGCCTTGCATATCTCTCTCTCTCTCTCTCTCTCTCTCTACCTCACTCTCTCTTTCTCTCTCTCTCTCTCTCTCTACCTCACATGCATAAGCACTGCACACACTGACATTACACCACCACTTCTTTATTCCATGAAATTAGATAAAGGGTAAGATTTCAAAGTTAATCTATAAAATTGAAAGGAAGTTAATTCTCATGAAAAGAAATGAAAGCAATCAAATAATTAGTCTACATTTCAACGGATAGTTTTCAAATTGAACAAATAACTGGACAAATTCTGGTCACAATAGAAAAATGTCGTAGCACCATTTGACTAAGTGTGGTTATTTCACAGAATAAAAACAGACATTGACATTCGCAAAGAGATATTTCCACACATCAAACGAAGTGAGAAGGTTATTGTTTTTGTTTTCTCTTAAAGAGAACACATTCTTGTTGCCCTCTTTTACATTGCTGTTAGCATTGTCCATGTTACGACAACGATACAATTTGGTGCATGTTTTTAGTAAAACACAAATATGTATACAGAAAAAAATCCCTTTGTATTAGAATCAAGGTCAAACTCAAAATATGCACTTATTTAACAATGTCCTTTGGCGCAATATTGGCCAAGAGCGATCAGATAGACCCACTGACTCTCACACGTGCCGAAGAGCGAGACATCCACACAGGCAAAGCAAAAGAGAATAAACCCCAAAAATACTCACCTGCTCCCTGAAGTCAGAGTCCAGTCCTCGGAGAACGGTACTTTTTTCTCCGATCCAAAAAGGGTTCTGCTATGTTTGCAGTCCGCAGTGGTCTACTGTGGAGGGTACAATGAGAAAAAAGCATGGACAGGTAAAGGTAAACAACCTGAAGCAGTGGCAGTGGCTGTATTCTTAAGAAGCAAAAGGAGATACTTCTAAAAAAGTAGATTGTTTCGCAAAAAAGAAAGAGAGTACTGTTTGGGGGCCAAATCTGCAGTAAGGACAATAAAGGAGCTCTTTTACCAAGCAGCTCATTAAAAGGTCTTTGGAACTGACCCTCAGACAGAGGGCCACATACAGGTAAGCACAAAGGAATTCATACAGTTAAGGATTTGAGAAAAGATGTTTTGCAGAATATCACCTTCCCAAGGAGACGATATAGGGCACTCTAGCACTCTTAAGTCAGTCCCTCTTCAGGCTGGCCTCTGTCGCAGGATCAGAATTCATGCATCAGACACACGTCGTAAACATGTAATAAAACCCCTCACTGACAGAGTTAGCCTCTCAGTGCATGAGCCATTTTAATAAAATCTCCTTGGAACGTCCTTGGCCAGACAGTTTTTTTAAAAATTTATTATTTTTAATCATTTTTTATATTTGTTGACGAGGGGCTCTGGAGCTGGTTTGATTAGATCTCTTTGCGAATGGAGTGGAATGCACAGGGTCCCTCCATGTTTAATATTGTGAGGCTCCAAAGTCTCTTGAGTAAACTGTTAGAAACAACAGCATCCTGGCAGAAATTCTTTCTTACACTTTCAACATGTGAGAAAATACACAGTTGAACCTGGGGAACTGCGTGACTCACTTATTTGTTTGGTGCATTGTGTACGTGTATGACAGCAAAACACACCTTGTCGTGCAAGAGCACTGCAAACACGTGACCAGATGACAACATAAAAATTCGATTTTGCCTGGCTTTGTCTGTCATTCTCAGGCAAATTAGAAAACTTACTTCATGTGAGTTAAATGTAAGTCCAGGTCAAATGAAGATAGAATAGTTCAATTATAAGATTTGGAAAACTTCATAACCAAAGCAATTAACAAAATAATTTATGATTAGTGCAGAGGACTTTTTGCTGTTGGTGTATAATTAATATAATAATTAATGTTTACAAAGCCAACAAAAGGGAACAGACAGCATTGTACTATTTCGATCATGAAACTATCAAGTGAGTGAAACACAAAATCATACTAGGGCGTAAGCCTTTTTAGGTGTACACTATTTGTGTCCCTATGTGGGAAAATCTACATCATGAGCAATGTGGAACATGCTGCAGCAGGTTTTTGCGGTGGACTCCAGCATTTCCATATTCATTGCTTTCTGAGAAATAAAACAGGTCTAATCTGATTCTGTGAATGTCTCTGAAAACCTGCACACTCAGCCAACTGATTTGTAGGGACAGGGACATGGGAACGGTTTTATAGAATCTAGGTGTTCTGCAGAACCTGTATGGTGTGCGTGTGTATGTGTGTATGTGTGTGTGTGTGTGTATGTGTTTTGTGTTTTTTATGCATGTGTGCATGTGTTGCAGTATTCCATGCATGTGTGTAAAATTCTTATTCATGATGTGTTTAGCCCTGTGAGACCAAATGTTGCAAAAATGCAACATTTCTTTTCAGGCACCCCGGAGACACCATTTTTGCCAATATCAGTTTAGAACAACATCCCAGTTCCTTAGGCCCTTTACTATAATTTAGCAACAAAATGTTTGGAGGGAAACATTTTCACCTGTTACACAGAGTGTTTAGAGTACACACAACATAGGCTGCTCAAGCAGATCCCCTTATCTGGGTTTTCCACCGCTTGAAGTAAATAAATTACCTCCAATATTTTTAGTTGGATGCCAAATGTGTAGTATCTGTGGATAATCAATATATGTAAAACAAAACAACGTAATTCTTACTCTGTGGTGATTTTTACCATGTTGTAAAAATGCAACATTGTGACTCAGTGGTAGGACAGCCATGTGTGTATTAGCAGACCAAAGGCTCACTATAACAGTATACAAGAACTGGTTTCTGGTAATGTTCCATGAGTTGTAGTGATTGTTATGCTTGCATCAAACTAGCACAGTTGTGTCTTGGAGTATTTTTACTAGGAAGCATAATGGCATAATAACATTCGAGCCCAACATTGCATTTTTACATGCATGTTCAGAAATTTCCACTAAAACATAAAAATGCTATTTTTTCAACATATTCCTCATCAGAGGCCTCCTGCAACAAGAAGAAGAAAAAATGTTTTTCAATTACATCAGTGTCTGGGTCTCACATGGTTAGGGATAACTTCTTTGCCTTACTTAAGGCGAAGGCCATACTTAAAGAGGTGCCATTTTACCACTTGTTTTGCTAAAGTTACTTTTTTTTAAATACAAGTCAATGATTAATTAACCTATTTGAACATTCAACAGTTTTATGTCCCCTCATTTTCAATCCCCTCACTTTTGTTTTGAATGTCAGCATGGTTCTCCTTTTGTCATGGGTTTGGGGTGCAGTTCCATTTTTTGGCCTCCCGGCCTGATTATTACCTCACTGGATGCACCTGTTTCCAATTATTCCTCCCTATGCCGTGATTCCTGCCGCCTGCGTCGTGCAAGGCTATTTAAGACACTGTCTGACTTTCAGTCATGGGTTTGGGGTTCAGTTCCGTTTTCTGGCCTCCCGGCCTGATTATTGCCTCACTGGATGCACCTGTTTCCAATTATTCCTCCCTATGCCGTGATTCCTGCCACCTGCATCGTGCAAGGCTATTTAAGACACTGTCTGACTTTCAGTTCTTGTCTGACTTTCAGTTCTTGCTTCTCCTCGGGGATAAGCTTTTTGATTCCCTGTACAGTTGCGTGTGGTCCTCCGACACTCCCACCTCCCTCACAGTACACTGAAGCCACATGGAGGCACCAGCAACTGCCCTGGAAATAGAAATGGCTACTACCCCCTTCGAAATGGCTTTAACGGCCCAACAAGCCATTTTATCGGGTCACGAGATAGGGATTCAGACGCTCCAGGCACAGCAGGCTGCTAGTCACAATCACCTAACTGCCATGTGTGCTAGACAGGAAGAGATGCTAGAGCGATTACGCCGTCAGCAGGATGATTTTATGGCTCTCGCTGATAGTTTTCGCCTCCTAGCGAGCAATCTCCGTCCCCCAGTTCCCCAAGCACCTCCTCCCCACATACCATCACCTGTTCTAGCCAGTGTTCGGGGGCCCAAATTACAACTCCCGCTGCACTATGACGGGGAATCAGGGAAATGCAGGGGCTTTCTGTCTCAGTGCATGATTTTCTTTAGGGCTCAGCCCTCCCAATTTGCTTCAGATGACTCCCGGGTCGCATTTATCCTCTCATTACTGATGGGTCCTGCTCTGGCGTGGGCGGATCCCCTGATTCGCTCACAGTCCCCCGTCATAAGCACCTCTGAGAGGTTAATAAAGGAGATGGCTGTCGTATTCGACCACAACATTACAGGCAAAGAAGCGGCTACAAGACTTACCCGCATCAGTCAGGGGAACCAGAGCGTAGCCGACTTCTCCATCACCTTCTGGGCTTTAGCAGGGGAGACGGGATGGGCGGAAGATCCGCTCATGACGCTTTTTACCAATGCACTCTCCGACCCTGTGAGAGATGCATTAGCGGCTCTCAAACCGCCGACAACTTTCGATGCCCTGGTTGCCACGGCTATTCGTTGATAAACGTGTTCGGGAACGTGAGAGAGAGAGAGCTGAGAAGAGGAGCCGTCTCACTCCATTTACTTCCTCGTTCCCATCTCCAGCAGCTATTCCTGTGCCTACACAATACTCTCATACTGGAGAAGAGCCCATGCAGGTTGACAACACAACGCTCAGTTCGGCAAAGGGGCGTAAATCCGAGGAGGAGTTTTGCCGGTACTGCAAGCGCAAGGGGCACACCATTTCCACCTGTGCTAAGCTGCGGGCAAAAGACCAGTCACTAGTGAGACCTGATGAGTCTAACTTTCGCACATTTGTTACCGTGGAATATAAGCCGGACCTCCGCCTTTTTAGTCTCCGGTGCCATGGAAAATTTTATTGACGCTGGTTGGGCAAAAAAAACTGAAGCTACCTGTCCATTCACTCTCTCATCCTCAACACATTACCGCGTTGGACGGTCGCCCGTTGGGCACCGGGCTTGTCAAACGAGTCACTAGTTTTTAAAAAATGAGCATTCCGTTCGGCGGTCACGTGGAACGGAGTCGTTTCTTATAGTGGATTCCCCAGCTTATCCCTTGGTCTTGGGCCATTCCTGGTTGCTTGAGCACAAACCGCACGTCGATTGGGGTAATAGTTCGAACCCTATCTTACAGTGGGTTCCTCAGTGCGGGGCTCACTGCAACAGATTATCTTCTCGTTCCCCTAATCCTCTGAACGAGACTGATATTGGGTCCGAGGGTGATGAGGTGGAGGTTGGGGTGTCCTTTGGCCGTTGTTTCTCTCCTGTTTCTGAGGAACGGGAGGAAAGCCTAGCATGTTTGTGACTCGGACCCTCTTGCGGACGAATGGTCCCGGAGTGATGGTTTGGATTCAGAGACCGAATCTAAGGCTTAGTCCTCCGCGTATTCGGAGGATGTCAATTTGGTCGGTGTGATTTCATTTCCGCTCCCAAACAATGTTCCGGAAGTCTATCTGCCGCTTGCTGAGGTATTCAGCAAGCAAAAGGCTACTTCCTTACTGCCGCACAGATCCTATGACTGTGCGATCGAACTATACCCAGGCACGGTTCCACCTAGGGGTGCTCTCTATTCCTTGTCCGTCCCTGAAGGCAAAACTATGAGAGAATATATTAAGGAGGCGTTAGCCAATGGGTTTATTAGACCCTCTACATCACCTGCGGGATCTGGATTCTTTTTTGTAGAGAAGAAAGACAGTTGTCTGAGACCCTGTATTGATTACAGAGGTCTTAATAACATCACAATTAAGAACCGGTACCCGTTACCCCTCATGAATTCGGCTTTTCAGCGCCTCCAATTTGCCGCTGTCTTTACTAAACTCGACCTCCGTAATGTGTACAACCTTGTGCACATATGCGAGGGAGATGAGTGGAAGACAGCTTTTTTTTTGTAATTCAATTTTTATTGAATGAATTGTTTCACAGCAAAGCAAAAACAAAAAAACCCTCAACCCCCCCCCCTCATTTATCTGGGTTTGACAGATAAATGGTGAGGTGGGAGCCAACGCTGGACAATGATTTTTTTAGCAGGGGTCATCCCAGCTGAGTGGAAGACAGCTTTTAACACTCACTCCGGGCATTATGAATACCTGGTAATGCCGTTCGGCCTCACCAATGCCCCATAGGTATTCCAGGCTTTTGTGAATGATGTGCTCCGAGAAATGCTGGAGAAGTTTGTTTTCGTCTATCTTGACGACATTTTAATCTTCTCTAACAATCTCCGTGAGCACATCAAGCACGTCAGACTGGTGTTAACTCGCCTTCTGGAGGCTCGCCTTTTTGTTAAGGCTGAGAAATGCGTGTTTCATGCAGAAACTGTCTCCTTCCTGGGTTTTATAGTCTCTGCTGGAAAGATCCAGATGGACCCTAGGAGAAAGTTTCCACTGTACAGAACTGGCCAACCCCAGAATCGGTGAAGCAGGTTCAACGTTTTCTGGGGTTTGCTAATTTTTACAGGCGGTTTATCCGCAATTTTAGTTCTGTAGCATCACTGCTCTTACTAAAAAGACAGCATCGGCGGAGTTTATTTGGACCCCTCGAGCAGAGGTGGCTTTCGTTCAGTTAAAGAACAGGTTTTCTCCGAACCTATTCTCCTCACTCCAAATTCGTCCCTTCCGTTCGTGGTAGAGGTTGATGCTTCTGAACTCGGGGTCGTGCCGTCTTATCACAGCAGTCTTGCATGGACCAGAAGGTCCACCCCTGTGCTTATTTCTCTCGGTCTCTCTCCCCAGCCGAGAGGAATTATGACATCGGGGATTGGGAGCTGCTGGCTGTTAAACTGGCCTTAGAAGAATGGCGTCACTGGCTCGAGGGGGCCTAGCACCCATTTACGGTTTGGACGGACCATAAAAACCTAGAGTACGTCCAAAACGCGACAGGTCCGCTGAGCATTGTTCTTTGCGCTGTTTAGTTTCATAATGAAGAATGTCAAGCCGGATGCGCTATCCCGGATTTTTGATAAGTCCGATGAGGACCACCCACCGGAGCCCATCATTCCCGCCAATCAGATTCTGGCTTCGCTTATGTGGAGTATCGAATCCGTGGTGCGGGAGGCTCAACATCTTGAGCCGGATCCTGGGGGGGGTCCTCCTAACTGTCTTTTTGTTCCCACTGGGGTACGACCCCAAGTTCTGAAATGGGGTAATTTCTCCCGCCTCACGGGCCACCCTGGTGTCCACAGGACAAGGGACTTTCTGGCCAGGCGGTTTTGGTTGCCAGAGATGGAAAGGGATCTTCGGGAGTTTGTGTCAACCTGTTCGGTCTGTGCCCGCAATAAGGGCACTCAACTCTCACCCGCTGGGCTTTTACGGCCCCTATCTGTCCCGAGTCGTCCCTGGAGCCATGTAGCCCTGGATTTTATTACTGGACTACCGGCTTCTGATGGACACACCGTTATCCTGGTGGTGGTGGACCGTTTTTCTAAGGCTGCCCATTTTATTCCTCTGCCCAAACTGCCATCTGCACCGGAAACTGCTCGATGTGTCAGTCATGTCTTCCGGCTGCACGGCTTACCGCTAGACGTGGTGTCGGACCTCAGCCCTCAATTCGTTGCTCGGTTCTGGCGTGCGTTCTGCTCACTTCTAGGGGCTTCGGTCAGTCTCTCGTCGGGTTTTCACCCGGAGACCAATGGACAGACTGAACGCACCAATCAGACTTTGGAGAACACTCTACGCTGTTTAGCCGAGTCCAACCCTACCTCGTGGAGTCGGTACCAATCTTGGGAGGAATATGCACGTAATGCATCCACAGGGCTCTCTCCATTTGAGGCTCAGGTGGGCTACCAGCCCCCACTTTTTCCTGATTTAGAGGAAAATATCAATGTGCCTCCTGTTCTCGCTTCTCAAGAAGCATTCCCCCCTTAGAAGGTTTGTATTTCGGTCTGTGTTTCTGGGCTTCGTGCCGGCAGACTGTTAGGGCTTTACCTTTTTGTTTTCCTAAGGTGCATCGTAGATTCTTGGGTATCTCGGTGTTTGACCCCAAGTTTTCCTTTTGTTTTAGGTCTGAGCTGCAACTCAGTTAAGTTGGGTTTCCCTGGTTTCTATCCCAACTATTTTTCGTTCCTGAGCGGTGCTCAGTGTTTTTATTTCTCTGTTTCTCGCCCTTGTTTTTACAGGGTTGTTTTCTGTTTGGCCGTTTTTTAAGGCTTGACAGGGAGTTTGAGTTTTCACTCCTGTCAGTCTGTTTTATTTTTTCCCTTCCTCGTTTTCGCTAGCCTCAGTGGCTTATCTCCTTGGGGATAAGCTTTTCGATTCCCTGTACAGTTGCGTATGGTCCTCCAACACTCCCCCTTCCCTCACACCTTTGAAGTTGGTAATTTATTCATTGTTATAAATAAAATGTTATATTTCTGAACCAATAGTGTCATCTGGCCACAAATTCGGCAGGAGTCCCTACATATGTTTTTCTCCCTATTTCAACTCCCAAAATTCTGAAATTATTCTAGTACCATTGAAGAGAATTGAATTGTTTACTGGTGAAATCAGCACTGCAATCACCTGAAGATGTATAAGAAATCAAGTAAAAACTGAGGTTTGCAACCAGTAAACAGTAAACTATTTACTTTAGTAAAGAGTCATCTGAAGTGAGTCAGATATCTCTCAGAATAATGGTATGTTTAGAGAGCAAAAACAAGGGGTGGGGGGGAGGGTTGCTTGATGAAACTCCAGGATTACTGCATGGCTTCAGTGAACACCCTAGCATGTGACTATGATGTCATTAGGGTCTGCCGCAGGGGACAGGCCAGACAGAGTCAGAGTTTCAGTGAGTAATCTAAGCTTGTCATGGAGGACTCATCCCAGAGAACATACACAATTGGGTACTTTCAGTGTCTCGCATGCGTTTCTTCAGGATCAGAACTGCCACCCCCCAAGCATCCAAACAAATGATACTCTCATTCACCAGAACAGAGCTTAGTTAGTATGATATGTCAAATGAGAGTCTAGATTTACAGTTCTTTAGCGCTTTCACTAAAGAACACCTGTTGTTGAAATTGATTAGAATGTTCTTTAAAGAATGAAATATATTTGAATAAATGTTTATCCAATTTTTTTTTACATTATTAGATCACAAATAATAATAATATGAAGTGATAAATGAATGAGAGTTGGTTCTGTATTGACTTACATTATGTATTTTATGAATGATTTTTAAAGTGATATGACAGTAAATTTTGTTTTAAACAAAATGGACAAAAACCGAGACTCATATTAAGCCCAAAACACTATGTTCTCAAAGTATGGCTGAGTAAAAGTGTACCCCATGAATGGGTTAAGTGACTGCTGTTTCACAATGAGCAAGGTGTGTCACCCTTTGAGGGGAGGGGTGTGTGTGACTGGAAGGCATTCCTTAGAAGAGGTTTGTTCCCATTACATCCTCACAATGGTGGTTTTTGTAACCGATTTTCACATGCTAAAATACTTAAAAGCCGGGAAAGGAGAATTCTTAAATGAACTGCCTTTCAAAGTAATTATCTTTTGATTGTTATTTTATTTTATTTTATTGCTTTGTGTGAAAGGATATACACATACATGTGTTTATAATTATTACATATAACATTAACCATCTCTTTTTTGAAGGGAAACACAAAACAATCCAATAGTGATTGTTAAAGAATTACTCCGTACAACTACAAGCTAACTGTTTTGGTGAGCTTTTGAAACATAAACATGTTAAAATTAAAGTTATTTTGTTGGAGAACTTTTTTTGTTTTGTTTTGGAATAGACACTAGACTAAGCTGAGCAGTTTTAATGCAACGAAATATAGAGTAGATTAGGATTTCTGTTATTATGCAGTGCATAAAAAGACAATTGAGAAGCTGCAGCTGATTCAGAACTCTGCAGCTAGGCTATTGACGAAAACAAGGAAGAGAGAGCATATGACCCCTGTCTTGGCTGCACTGCACTGGTTCCCTGTGTCTTTTAGAGTTGATTTAAAAATTTTGTCACTTGTTTTTAAGGCTCTTAATGGCTTAGCACCCCCATACATTTTAGAGTCCCCTCACGAGCCCTTAGGTCCTCTGAAGCAGGTCTTTTAATTGTACCAATAGTTCCCCAAAAGAAAATTGGGGAAGCTGCCTTCATCCACTTCGTGCCAAAATTGTGGAACCTCCTGCCAAAAGGTATTAGAGAGGTGGACTCAGTAGACATTTTTAAACGACAGCTGAAAACACACCTTTTTAACCTGGCATACAATTAAAGATACGCTTTTCTAGTCCTTTTATTTATTTGTTTATTTATTTATTTTATTTTTTAATTTTTTAAAATTTTTTGTTTCACTCATTGTTGTGATATGGTTCATTGTGATTTGGTGATATGGTTTTATTCTGATATTGTGGTATGACTGTGTTGATCTGTCAAAGCACTTTGAGCTACATACTCAAAGGTGCTATATAAATAAAGTCATTATTATTATTATTATTATTATTATTATTATTATTATAAACTGTAACACAGGCCTTACTTTTCCAAGTCAGTTCTGGTATCACAAAGAGCACAATGGATCCTTTTGCACAGCAGCTCTGTATGGGCATGGCAACGGTTCCCTAGGCGCAAGTTCTTGCATGTTAGAGCACCCTTTGTCTGTGTACCTTGGAGGAGGTGCAAGCAGAGGCACCTGTATCCACCTAAACCTGTATGACCGGATCCTTCCAGAACAGGTGAATATGCCTCTCAGCAGCTGGGTTGTCTCTGGAGGCTCTTAACAGTGCATTCCCATCTGCAAGTATAATAAAAAAAACATGCGTCTGCCCTGTGCAAATAGGTGTCTCTTTTACATGTAGCACATTTTGACACTTGGCCTGGGTGTCATGTTTCATTGTCTTTAAATGCAATCTATTTTCTCTGGTGTACAAAAAAACTGCATCTGATTGAGATTTTGCGGAGAATATGAAACCACTGCAAACAGTCCACGTCAATGAATATATGAATGTAAAGCTGGAGCCTCTTATTTTGAGGCATTAGTGCTTAGAATGCCTGGGGCATAAATAAGCACAGATAAGCTGGATTAATCCTACTGCTGTGTTTTGAAAACACGTGAAACGATTGGCAGTCTGGTAACTAGGGCTATTGTCTCGTTGCAACTGATGCACCTTAATAGAAATTAGTATGTTTACCACACCAGCCCTTAAATGGCATCTCACCCTGAATGGGGAAGCTGAATATTTTAGTATAATCGCCCTGTGCAGGTCAGTTATAGTGAGGATTATCACAGCAGCCTCAAAAAGAGGCTGTCATTAATTGCAGCAAATAAAACAAAGAAGCTGCTGAATTAATGATTAAGACAAAAATATGTTTGTTTCTCGCAGGCTCTGAGTGCCGTTTGTGACCCCTGTGGCCTCTGGGTAGACTTCAGCATGTGTGCACATGTATGCCTGTTTCAAAACAAGCACAAGGCAGCCAATCAGCACTAACGCTGTTCTTGACTTGGTGGGAGGGGAGAAGAACCTGTCTGTTTAATGTGCACATTTGAATTCTCAAAAAATAAAGGAAGAAAAAAATAGTAAGAAAAAGATGTGCTGGATTTTAAAATTGTATTTACTTTGCTTATGTTTTGTCTTTAACAACTAAGAGTTTGTTCATTATTTTTGCTTATTTAATTTAATTAATTTCTTCATTAATTTTTCGTGTTTACACTGTGAAATACATGCTGTTAGATTACTTAAAACCTTTGTTTCAATTAACATTAAAGAGGACATGGTTTTCAGAGAGCGGTAATTTTCCTGTGGAATGCAAGTAAAACACTGTGAGAGGAGTGAGATGAATCACCATGGAGATAAAGGGCCAATAGGTTTTAATAGATATGCTCACCAGCATGTAGAAGACAGGCTGCAATATTGGATTCAATCCAAACAGATACAGTACTTCGCTTTATTCTAAATGTTATTATTTCCCTATAGTCAAGGCTGCTGTGATTCTGTTCCCTGTTTTTGGTTTGACGTTTTATTATCTGTAAAAATGACTGTACACAGTAAAAGTTTCAGGGTTACGTGCTGATTATTTGTATTCTATCTGAACAAAAGATAATCTATCGGTCTAGATTTAACACTTTGTCGGGTATTTTTCCGTGTTCCCCTCTGTCACCTGATAGAGGTGCTGTACTGTCCCCCCCCCCCCCCATGCACAGGTGTGTCAGACTCGTCTCACGGCAGAGCTTCAGCCTTGCAGGCTTGTGCAGCCACAGCGGCCCCTCCCTGTCAGCATCACGCCTGCGCTCTGCCCTTTGTTTTCTTTTGAAATGGATTCCATTTCGCCTGTCCACCGAGACTGCGAGGCATTCCTGAGACAGAGATTTTATCACGGCCTGATGTGAAGACTCGTCACTTCCCCTTCTGTTTCATTTACAAAGGACTGTGGGAAAATTTCAGCTCAGGCTGTTCTCCAATACCTGAGATGTTAATGATAGTAAACTGTATCAAAGAAATGTCATTTGTCTGCTTACGTCAGACTGACTATAATCCAATTCAAGAAACCAGAGAGCATAAATGACTTAAAGGCTCTCAAAAAAAATAAAGGAGAGTGGAAAAAACTGTGCCTAATGTCAAACATACAGTACATTCGGTAGTAAGGCCTAAAGTAGACTAATTAATCTAGCTGTGACTAAAAGGAGACAATGATTTTAGTTTGTAGAAGATTTTTAATGTGTATTACAGAAGCATTGCTTTTACATGAGTTTGTCCAAGAAAATAAGTGGAACTGTGAGTTAATTTAACATTTTTGTTAAAGTTATACATGTTTGATCCAGCAGTCCCTTGCTCCACTCTTGAATGACAGCACAGCCGAGAAATTGTTTCACATTTAAGG
Organism: Anguilla rostrata; assembly: GCF_018555375.3. Taxonomy (NCBI): domain Eukaryota; kingdom Metazoa; phylum Chordata; class Actinopteri; order Anguilliformes; family Anguillidae; genus Anguilla; species Anguilla rostrata. The sequence continues at coordinate 25,318,079 of NC_057941.1, read as the reverse complement.
TTTCTCTTTCATGATACTTTTTACAGTGGTAGATGTAGAAGCCATCTCAAAAACATGATAAATGAAAGAGATGAAATGACTTTGCTACTGTTACCAAATTTTGCAGACACTTCAGTGTTCAGTCTTGACAAGTCATTGAGACTAGCTTGTGAGCACTACCCAGCTCTATAAAAATAATGTGGGATGGTCAATGCCAGATACATTAAAAATGCGTTACATTTAAATGGAATGGAATATATATTTTAAATACATGATTCTAAAGTATATTATAAATTGATTGTTTTTAAAATAAATATTTGTTGAAGAAATAGTTAATTTAAAAAATAACTTTAAAATAATTTAGGAGATAAACTAAAATTAAAAATGGATATAGATATGATTTGATTAAACAAATTAAACTAAATGTGAATGAAAACCCAACATAGTGGTATAACAGGAGTGCTTGAAAACATGACTAAAAGTTTTAAAAGGCTTTAGTCTAAAACCTTGGCCATGTCCTTGCTAGTGTAAATTTTTTCAAGTGAAGCCTTTATTGTCAACTAAGGAGTAATTTATCAAGTTTCTATTATCACAGAAGGTTCCAGGAGTCTGTAGCCTGTTGTTTACACTGATCGATCCCTTTGATCTGCTCAGTCATGCCCTTTGACCTGACAAAAGGAGGAGGAGTTCTGTTTATACTGGTTGATAGTGCCTGTGGGTAGGTGATCTCAAACAAATACTGATTTACCAATTTAGTTGGACACAACCTGAAGACCCACCTCTTCAGGCTCCCCAACCCTAACCCTACTTAGCTATCCACTTTAACACTCGCTGTGGCTTTTAAGTTGCTGTTATAGTAACAGTTGTGCAATAATAGACATTTTGACAAAGACAGTCATTGGTTTGATCAGCTACTTTGTACAATTACTGGTTATGAACGTACAACTGTGAAGTGGGTTTAATATTAATGAACTGTTTTTGTGACAAGCAAAGGGAAAAAACCATTCCATGATAAATATTTGTGTATGGTTACAGAATATAGGAGAAACCTGTTGGATAAAATCGATTTATACATGTGTCTAAATCTCTGTGTTCTATTTTAATAAACTTAAGGTTGTGTTATTTTGTAGCAGCAGCAGCAACAACAATAATTATAATAATAACAATTATTATTATTTTATTTGTACCACACTTTTCATAGTATATAGTCTTTACAGAAAGGTAAATAAAAATTATATCAATAAGAAATCTTATTTACATTTTGAAATTCACTAGTAAGTGATTCATTTAATAACCTTTGACTGAAACCTTATTCATGACAAAACAAGTTGGGAGAGACAGATACCTTACAAAGTGATGTATATTATCAGAAAAGTCCTTTTTTGGTGAATAAAATAAGTTTTGGGTTGGAAGGAACAGATGTTTGCACTATGACAATTTTCATTTATTGCAGCCTTTTTTTCTTGGCAGAACAAGCCACTGGCATGCACACCCGTCCACCTCTTCAGCAGGTTGGATTTCAGCCATCTTGATTTGGAAGATATAAATATCCCTTTGCATATGACACTGTCTTTGCATGTACTGGGGTGTGTCCAATATGTATGATGTTATGCAACCCAAAAACCGTTTTTTATTGCTGAACGGGTTCCTTGCACAGAACCGTTGCTACTTGTGCCTGCGTTACTCTTTCATTTTATACACTTATTTTTCCACTCTTCAAAGGAGGCAATTTGGTGGATGTGGCATGATATATGAGGGGGAAATGCTGCCTCCACATTCTTTACCCACAAAGCACTGATAAGAGTTTGACAAATTTATGCAGAAGCTTTTGAACAGCTAGATAGTGAAAACATGCTCACCTCACAGTATGACTTCAGCATTGCCGTTCCAACATTACCCGAACACAGCCTGACACTAAGCCTGAGCAATTCTTTTTGTTTTCACAAGTACACCTCATGTCCACAGACTACAGGCATTCAAATGGATTTTTATCAAAGCCTGATGCGAAGTCTTGTTACTCCCATGTTTGCTTCATTTAGAATTTATTGGGAGAACATGTCTGCTATTTCTAAAATACCTGAGCAGTAATATTTATGATATAATCATTTTCTGGCTGGTTAGTACTGCCTCTTGTTTAAAATTGGGTTCAAGTATACCTATAAATATGGATCTCGTTGATTGACTGACTTCAACAGACATGTGAATGATGATATTTTGTCCCAGTTTTACATGCCTCCAGTAGAAACATGGCTAAATCTGTTACAATACCCTAAAATGAACTCAATCCGTACCCTATGCTGCACATAGGGTATTGAATAAATGGTCTACTGGAGTGACCTGGAGTGGGACTTACACAGGGATCATAATGAAAGGGCAGCAGTCTCAATCTTAAAATGAGCACAGGATTGTTGAGTGGCAGTCTTAAATTCATTTTGGTGCAGGCCACAAACAAGCAGACCTAACATACAGTATGCCGCCTCTGATTGTTTAGCCTCTTTTCCTTATTTTCCTTATAGGGAAATTATCCCCTTTCTATAGAATGAAGATTGAATGTTCAAGGGTGCGCTGAGTGAACATGATGCGGTACAGTACAACTTAGAGCCCTCATTTTATGAAATTTGTCACTCACCCAGAACTGCTACAGACCTAGCAAATTACCAAACATGAAACCTTTCATTTCTGCAAATGGGTGGATTCTCATTGTCTGTTTTCTCAGTTTTAATGCAAACGTCCATATGGAGAATGATTAATAAAAAGCAGTAAAATATACAGGGACTTCACTGTCACATTGCATTAGCATGTCAGGGCGCAGTTTGACAGTTTAACTCCCAATTGCTCCTGGCTGGTGAAATACATACTAAAGAGAAATGGGAGAGGAATTTATTGGTCTTTTGCAACAATGTGAGTGTTCGTATAACCTGCCTGCAGAATGTAGCACCTGCACACTAAATGGGCAAAATAGTTGTGAAAAGCAAAAAACATTGGCCACCTAGATAGTGATTTTGTAGTGACTTCCATGATTCTATGACCTTATTCGGTTTTTGAAATACAGAAATACTGGCTGAGAACAGTGGTACTGCTTCATTTCTCTTCTACCTGATAATAACCTGACTGATTAATGGCATGATTAGCCAGAGATCCCACTCCCACCTGGTGCTCTAGGTCTACATCCCTTATTACAGGTGAAGAATGAAAAACAGCAGTACTACTGCATTTGAGGGCCAGGTTCGAGTATCCAGGCCTTAGACACCTTCATTAGCCGCGTTTCCACCAAAATTACCCGGAACTTTTAGTCCCAGGAACTACTTTACCAGGAACTAAAAGGTTCCTTCAGCCCATGGTTGTCTGCGTTTCCACCGCGGTCTAAAGTCCCGCGAAGATTAGGCAAATTAGCCCACTGACGTATGAAAAAGGTCGGACGTTGTCCTTGATTTCTCTGTCCATTCCCTATGTATTTTTTGTAACCTACTACCACATAGCTACATATTTAACGACGCGGGTTATCACTTTACAACTCACATGACGTATGTACTTGTTTATTTTTCGTATCTGAATGAAATCTTCTGCACGTATTTACCGTTGTCACAAGGTGGTAGTGATGTGTGTCAACATAGATAAGCATGTAGATTAATGTTTATATCTCCAACAATCTTAGTTAGAAATCACTCTGTCTTGACTCGCACAAGTATTCAATCAATAATGCAACAGAACATGCACCAAAATTGTTGTTATTACGTCATTCATATGAACGCAAAATGCAAAAAACGATCTGAATAATAGTCACCGTTGTCTTCAGTTGCTAGCACAGCATCATGCGAATGCACATGATTAGCTAGTCTGTCTTGATAAGATGACAGGTAAACGCAGTTAAGTACGCATACAGATACTTATTACTGACAAAGTAGCACGATGGTTTTTCACTTAAACAAGTACAAAATGACGAATGTACTTTAGATATGATACGATAATCACCTGAATTCCAAATCTTGGCAGGCTATTAACCGCAGAAACTGTCGTGGAGTAACTGGACTGTATAACAAGTATAACGATTGATTTGTAATGTTATTATCGAAACAAATTGGTTTTGCAGCTGAAATTCTTACATGCGTGCTGGAAAATCATAACACAAAAAACTGGCCAAGCAGATACTGACCAAATTCTATGAAATGTTCAGCGCTGCAAGCTCACCAAAAGGTTCGATAATTTGAAATATACCCGACAGGGTAAAATAAGCCACGTGATAAATTTAGACCTCAAGTTTCGGTGCGAAGCAGCTGAGTGTGCCTCAATGCAACATGCACAATGTCCTAGTCTTCCTGGCTTGTGGAAGTTGACTGGCAGGTAAATTACGCAGTCTGAAAAGTACACGGCACGACTAGAAACCTTTTTTGACCTGAAAAAATGCGAGGTTCCAGTCTTACGTACACATGAATGTAGACCCTAGTTCCTGCGGTGGAAACGCACTGAGTTCCTCAAAAGGTTCCTAGTTCCGGGGTAAAGTTCCTGCGGTGGAAACGCGGCTATTGTCTGTTTTTCATTTTATACAGCCTGTCTTTCTCACCTTTATCAAGAATGCCAATAATTTTTTAGGGCACTGTGTATTTGTTATCAGTTAGTATTACAATGAAATAAGCATACTGCTACTGAAAACTAAACAAACAGTGATTTCTGGTACTGAATGGGCTTTTCTAGAGCTTACTCTTGATATGCAATGCACAATTAACTGTAGCATCACCCAGGAATGGGAGTGTTTCAGTCAGCCAAGCAGACAATGTGTACTATTGTGCACCAGCGCCCCTGCTGGTTCACCAGGAGCCCGCAAGTCTTCCTGTTCAGCTGCACATGAATCTTCCTTCAACTTCTGCCTGTATGAGCACAACTTGCAAACTGATAAGACACTATGACTGACATCAAATGCTTTAGAGGGGAGTACATGTCTGCACTCTCTCAAATCAATAGCAGAAGTTGCGGCAATAAGTTCACATAAAAATAAGATTGGGCATTCCAAATCAGAGAGAAACAAGAAGCCAACTAAAAAAAGAAAGACAAGGATTTCCGTTGAGTTCGGGACAAATATAAATGGAGTTACAGGCTCATCAGATCAGTGGTCTCCTGAACAGTAGTTATGGTAGTAGATAAGAGGTGGGTCATTATCTTTGAGGATGATCCATAGTTGTTTCAGAGAGATAGCTTGTCTCTGATGTTCTTTCTGGTTTGCAAACATGCAGAGAAACCTTTTCCATAACACACAACACTTCAAAATTATTTTGTATTATTTCAAGATAGTCCAACATGAAGCAAGGGAAATTGAACTTGATCTTTTTGCTAGATATTTCGAAGTGGTTTCCAAGGCCGTGACACATGTGAACTTCAGATTTGTTATGTCCTTGGAAACCCATGAAAAACTACCAGGCTGTGGTTTCTACATTTTAAAACATGAAACAGTGGTGCTTGGGAGAGTCCCCAGGCACCTGACTCACATCTAGTGCTTTTAACTTGCAAATAAGACCTTACCTGAAACCTAACCTGAAAAACAGAGCAAAACTATTGTTGTCGACTCTAAAATGACACCTAGTTACTTACTGCCACCTTGTGTACCATGCAGTGCTGCATCTTGTAGTTTGCATAACAATGTGAGATCTTCGTCATGTTTTTTTTTTTTTCCTGCAGTGCGGAGGGCTCCCTTGAACCAAACGCACAAGTCTGAATTGATTCGCATTCTTAAAGAGGAACTCTGTAATTGTAACTCTTTTGTCTACTATGAAAAGTGTGCGAGAGTCACGGAACTTCATGAACTTCATAAAGGGATCTGGTGTAGATATTTCCATAACAGGTGGCAATGTGGAGCAGTGCTCAGAGCAAAGACAAAGTTAAAGTGCAGTTTAAAATATAGGGTGTGGCACTGGCAATACTTCGTTCAGTAAAGCACATGGATTTCTCCTGTTAATATCCAATATTAGTTGATATGTTATATATAAAACTCTTGATGAGGCCACCTACAAAGGAAAATAATAAAAAAATATATTAACTGAGAGGAAAGAATGTACAAAAATTTTATCTCCATATTCAAGCAAACAAGCCAAAGAGCATTCTTTAAAGGAGGATCAAAAGAGCCTGATCAAAAAGTTGCACAAAAGGGCTAATTCATACCCACGACACGCACTGTTAGCCACAGTAACGGCACAAGATAAAACCGTGACATGTAAATATATGGAGGCGTTCATTCACCAAGACCAAATGGATTTCAGCAAAAAAAAAACTGCCGAAGGACAGGTTGTTTATTGACCATAAATCTGCCGCACCATTTTGCTGGCAGAGCCCCCCACTGCTCCACACAAAGACCTGCACTGCTCTGCTCCCACCGGCCAGCACAGGCACACCAACCTGCCAACAAACATCTCTGTTTTTACAGAAGCTGGTTTCAGCCAGCTACAGAAAACCAAAGAGGGCGCAGCCTAGAGACTGTTGCACAGCCCAGGTCATGGACAAATCCGTCTCTCTTTCAGTTGAAGTCATTCACTAGACTTTAGTAAGAGCTGGAAACCAAGAAACACACTGAGTTGTGTTTATGTTAATGGTCTTAACACTAAGGAAATACCACTTGACTACTCCTTGGATAAACACACCAGTGGTTTTGTGAATCTACTCCCTTTACCTAAAATTTTAATACAAGGAAATGTTAAAATATACAATGCATCTACAGTCACTGTGTTTACTACAAGAACATACATTTTAATGTATAGTAACTGAATCACAACTGCATGCAGATAGATCTATTGTGTATTTTACAAGAGCTAAGCTCTGGGCTGAAAAGTTTGAGAACTCTTGTGCAAACAATTAACAGAAGACGGGAAAACGGAAGATGATCTCTGCCAACTGAAACTGGTTTGTCTACTCCCACTGAAAGAGGACAGCTAACAGAAACTCAATTTGCATGACCTTCCCCAGGGGAGGGGGAACGAACATATAGGTAGATCAAGTATCAGGAAGACCAACAGATGTCAAAGGAGTTGGTTCCACTCTGTTTTTATCATTAGACTAACTCTGACTGTCTTTAGGTGCATTTTTTTATTTTAAAAGTGTGAGATCTCTGGGAGGGAGATGCAGCAGTTCCGGGAAACAGTTGTTTGCTATATGGAGAGAGAGAGCACACCCACACCAACACAAAATGATATAAACAAACACCTTAACCCTTCCCCCTCACAGGTTCCAGACAAAGAAAAAAAAAACTAAAACAACAAACTAAAAAAACAAAGACAAAAGAAAGCAAAACTAAGTGGCAGCTTTTCAGCTCACCACTCGAAGCTGGCCAGTTTTTCTACTGACCAGCTCCTCCAGCTTTTCAGTGGCAGTTTACTTCCTTTTTGTGCTCAGACAAACAAACAAAAACTCCAAAATAAAGGCTTTCTAGGTGTGTGCTTCCGGTCTCAGCCCCCATACCATGGAAAGAGTGCACACCCAGGTACGTGTGCTCTCTCCACTGGTAGGCGTGACCAAGACAAATCCGGTTTCCACCAGACCGATTATGACAATAAATGTGTGTGTGTGTGTGTGTGTGAGAGAGAGAGAGAGAGAGAGAGAGAGAGAGAGATAGAAAATTGGTATTAAAGCCTTAAAATTTTTAAATTTAATTTCCTCCCTTTTTTAACATAGCCTTCTTATAAAGTATGGTGAGTAGTATTATTTTCCAAGAAAGTATTAAGCCCAACATTGGACAAAATAAACATTTTTATCACTTTCAAACCTGGCAAACTTAGGGAACTGCACCATGGATAAAAAAGCATAGTATTGTTAATAAGGACGTATTGTCTTACATCATGAATTACATGGTAGAAATGTACACCATTAATTCAGAGGTTTACTTTGTTGTCACTCTTACAACTAAAACTATTTAATTCAATGTTTATCTCCATAAAAAATAACTATCACTATTTTTCCATTATCTCACCAGTCTTGAGGCAAGCACCTTAATTTTAGTTCATATACCATACGATTTTACCATTCTCTAGCTCTCATGGTATTTTCTTGCCATGTGATATTTAATTTTATGAGTCATCTAAAAAGCATCCGCTAAATGATTCATTTGTTATTGTAATTTGTAACTACAGAGGAGAAACTACACAGCTCAGTCAGGATTTGCATTTTTTCTACCTATCTATTTGAATGTCATATGTTTTTTCAGATATGATTGGGTTTCCTGATATGGATCTCCGTGCGTCATTGCCAGCGCTCTGAGCCACATCTGGGGTGTGTACAATAAGGAAATTAGAAGTTTGTTGTGAAATAATCTGGAAGCGAAACAGTACATTGTAAAAGAGAGTACTAGACCAGTATGTCACCTGTAGGATCCTGATAACCTGTCAGCTGATCGTCCTGAGTCAATGTGCGCAGTATATTAGAGGTGGGGCACCATGATTCAGAAATGATTTAGGGAAGCCCTTTGCTGCACAAAATAACAATGAATATTTATGTGCAGTATTAGGAAATTAATTAGGAAATATCTGTAGAATTTAAAAAAATAATAATTACAAAACCTTGAATTAATTTTGAATGTATATCCCATTTTGTTCAAATGTTAATTTTAAATATATTATGTCCCACAGACTCAGTGAGCTGACTTTTTTGGAGTGTGTCCTGAACGGCACAAAATTACAATTTCCAACAAATGGAGAGTCAGTCTTGACTTACTGCCATAATGCACGACCAGCCCCAGACCACTGTGAGATTTCTGGACTGGAAATAATGTCAAACATGTCTAATATGAATGGATTTCTATTATAAGCGCATTTCCTTCGGCATGGTTGATGCAATATGTGCAAAGCTTTCCATTCCTTCTTTTTCACTGAGTAAACAGTGTGTATTCAAAAAAATAAATCAAACATGCCTTAACTGATTAGTCCAATATATCTCTCCTCAAACGGCAAATTAATAATAATGAATAAATGTTATCTTATCGTGGCAATCCGCAACTATATGTTACTTTTGTGAATGACCATGTTTAACTGATATGAGAATGTGTTCCCAAGATAATGTGTAATAGGAACCATTAAAAAAGCCTCACATTATTTATCTTGTATACATGAGGACGATACATTCAAAAGATTATAAAATAATAATAAGACTAAGAATGATTAGGCTATCAACACTATAACCTAAAAGCTAATAAAGCTTGTCCAGCATAAGAAAAACTCACATGAATGTTCTTCATGAAGCAGAAAGACTGAAGACAGATTATTGCACTTAATGTTACTGTATGTTGTAGATTTATGTAATTAATGCTCGAATTGGTTGTGACATTGATGACTTGGCATTATCTCAGCTCTTTGCCTAAACTTTCATGTTTGTACTTTTGAAAGTTGCTCTGGATAAGAACATTTGCTAAAGGTGAATATAAACGGAAAGCAAGCTGGAAGGTATCAGGTTTAGAAATACATTTAAAACCAGGCATTCCTTGCCTGCCCTAAGGTCCTGGGGATAGGCTGTTACACAGTGTTCACAGGCCTGGTCACCCAGGGAAACGAAGTCACGAGCACGGAATGCTGAGCAGGCCAGATCTGGACTCTTCTGAACAGTTACTAACGGATCTTTGGAGGAGGGGACTGAACTTTTGAAAATCCCCTAAAACCACGCAGAAAAAACATTTCAGATTTAGTAAGACTTATCTCTGCCTGCAAGAAGCAATGACATTTGGTTATTTCATTTGTTTTATGAAATAATTAGGGCTGAAATAGTGAAAGCACCACTGAAACATATTTCATTGCAATTCAAATTGTTTCCAGGAACTCTCATAATGACATTATATGTGATGTATTTTGAATTATTAAGTGGTTCAACAATCTGATAAGAGTTTATTGATACCAATAAAATATTTACTTCCCGGCTTTCCGGTTTGTGCGTGATGATTTGTGTTCCGTTCTAAAAACGTATTTTCTATGTTGTTGAATTCTCTAATGCAAATTATAACACACACACTGACACACACACACACACACACACATAGAGGGGGGAGACCTCCCCAACACCACAAGAAACAAAGACCTCAATTGTCAGGATGCTCACTCAGTGCCTCTGTTCCTAAATTTCATTGAGAGAATGATTCAGCGCTTTTTATCCAAGGTTAATGAAACTAAATGGCTAAGCCAAGAAAGATACAGCGCCTTCATTCTAGAACAATAAACCTTTCAATAGACTGTTTCAGCTGGAAAAATTCACAATACTGGCCTGTTTATTATATTGAATATAGAGTAGAGAGCAATGTGTTATAGTCAAATGCACATATTTTACTGTCTGATGTCATCACCTGTGTTTATTTTTTGAAAGAACTTTTGAAAGAATAATGTGATATGTTTTGCATGTGAATTTACAAATGGCTATTTTAATGAGCATCCAGTTCTTTGAGAGGATAAACAAGAACAAAGTAAATGTTAAAAGGGAAAAAGCTTAATTTGAACAGGATTAGTTTTTGCTATATAACTCAGTTCCTCCTTGTGGCAGTATTATTAAAGTATGATTCTGAAAGGGATTTATTCCTTACTTTGATTACTTTGATCCTGCTTCAGTGTAAAATGCCATCTTAAACTGACTCCACCTTCCATCTTGTAAGCAGTATAAAGAAGGTAGAATCAGTTTCTCCCTGTCCTTCTCTCCTCTCTCTCTCCCTCTCTCATTCTTTTTCCCCCCTACACATATCCAGCACACCAAGCAAGGGGAGATCCAATATCTCCTTCATCTAGAAGGGAGAACCTGAGAGCTCAGAGAGCACCTGATTCCCTGCTCCCAGGCTGGGAGAGCTAGAGCCCAGCATGTATTCTGCAGGCCTGGAGATACTGGGGATGACTCTGTCGGTGGTTGGGTGGCTGGGGGTCATGGTGGCCTGTTTCCTGCCCATGTGGAAGGTGGCGGCCTTCGTGGGGCAGAACATCGTGATTGCCCAGGTGATCTGGGAGGGCCTGTGGATGGACTGCGTGGTGCAGAGCACGGGCCAGATGCACTGCAGGGTGTACGACTCCATGCTGGGTCTGCCGGAGGACCTGCAGGCGGCCCGCGCTCTCACCATCGTCTCCATGCTCCTGTGCGTGGTGGGCATCGCCCTGTCTGTGGCAGGCGCCAAGTGCACCAACTGCACGGAGGACGTGGCCAGCAAGCCCCGCATCATCCTCAGCGCCGGCGTGGTCTTCATCACCGGCGGCCTCCTGCAGCTGGTGGCGGTCTCCTGGACCGCCAACGTCATCGTGGCCGACTTCTACAACCCGCTGCTGGGGGACACCCAGAAGAGGGAGTTCGGAAATTCGCTGTACTTCGGATGGGGTGCGTCCTCCCTCCTGATTTTGGGGGGGATCCTCCTCTGCTGCTCCTGTCCACCCAGGGCTCAGGACTGCGCGGCAACCAGAGCGGATTACTTAGCCGCCAAGCCAGCATCCAACGCCAGACACAACCACAAGGACTACATGTGAGTGCGTTACGGAGGTGTCGACACCCCTTCTTCCCTCCGTTCTGGGGGTTCCAAAGGCTCCCAGAAGCTGAGGAGAGAGCCGCCTCTAAAGCAAAACCCAGCCATTACCAAAAGCCTTTTCCCTTTTCCCCAAGTAGCCACTAACGCTGGTATATGACACATGTGGGCAGACAGAGCGAAGTCATGTGAATTCAAATGACCAAATGCGAGCTTCAACAAGTATGTATTTTTTTTAGCAAAAATTTAAAACAAGCTGCATATTCATGTTTACAGTATACATGTGCACCACATGGAAATGGACAGTAAGAGAACAAGAAATCACACACATTTAAGGTAAAGATTATATATATTTATTAGGACAGACAACACAACAACTGGTTTAAGAATGTTCTCCAAAGAAAGGTAATTTACAGTTGTAGTCCTATGTTTTAGAAAGTTCTAGACATTTTTGAAGTTTAAACACATGGAATACAAGATGCATAGCAGATATTGACAGAAAGATGGAGAAAATTTAAAAGATACATTTGTTGTACATTTGTAAGAAGATTTTTGCAATGGCTGAATATTTATCCAGGTTTGTATGCTTCTGAACATTTATGAAGGTTAACGTGATATTTCAATATTGAACAGAGCATTTATCTTGAACTTTGCCTCAGTTGAAGGTACTTTTTAATTTTTTTTAAAGTTTAGTAAACTTTTAAAAATGTGTTATTTTGTCAATAACAAAGAACAACTGTTGATTGAATCCAAGGTTTGTGTTATTGAATCAGATATATTCTATCAATGCTACACTGCATTAATTTGGCATAGTATTTTTCCATAATTAAAGGATTTCCCAAGCCGATTTAAAGACCCTGAGAGACATTCATTTTTAATGTATGACAACACCTAGCATTTTGCAGCATGAACATTTTGCATATTTCCCAGTATAGACATATAATTTTTGTCGATATTGTTTATCTTTATCCACTTCAACAGTAAATATTTTTTATAAATCCTTTTAATTTCCTTTGCAATAATTTATTAATTTAAATGTAAATCATTTATATTCTATATATAATTTACTTTTGTTGATTGGTTTGAATGAAGTGCTTTGTAGCACAGTAGAGATGTATATCAAGATCGGTTATTGGTCTTTATACAACTTAATTGTTAAATCTGTTTCCAAAATGACTTCACTTTCTAAAGTACATACGCACATAGTACATAGTTTTTGCATACATACATTGAATATAAAACCATACAAGCACCAACAGTACAAATAGGTATTCAATATAATAAATGCAATTTTACAAGCAATAAAAATATACTTTTCTTAAATTTTCTTTTAAAGTTGGTGACATCGTGTGTTTTTATCAGTGTGGAAGTGATTCAGTGAGTATAAGTCTATTAAATATAATGCATGTTGATATAATATATAGAAATGTTGACCATTTGCCATGTTCCCCCTTTGTTTATGCATCTTTTGAAGATGAATACCATGATTCTGTCTACAGTGAAAACAAAGCAGCAAATTCACAGTTACTCATTTACTGAAAGGTCTGTTTTGCAGTAATGCCCCAGTTGAAAGGGTCATTTTAGATTTTTTTATTGGCTGTAGTAAAACGATGACCCATATCCTCACTGCTGAAAAAAATAACCAGCAATAACCCTGCAATGCACAGCATTACACAATTATGAAATTTGCATGGGTCAAGGAAGAGGATCTGGGTACAGAAGAATAAACGCATCAGGGAATCAAAAGGAACTCAGGTCTTATATGCAAGTTTTCCTTTTGGTAAGAAAAGGCCAGGGGAGGGCTCTGCCATTTATGTTCTGCATTGTCAGGCTCTCACAGCACAGGACCTCCCATTGACCAAGTTTTGCACAGTGGGCTGCTGTGTTTTTGGGAATACCTGATACAAAGTTCTAATTGTTATCAACAGCTGAAATCTACCCAACTCCAGAAAGCCTCCCCATCCCCACCCCCCACCTCCCACCTCTGCCTCCTGCCCCCTGCCCCCTGGAGGGATCAGAAAGGTTTCGTTTTCAGTTCAGATCTGAGTTCCAACAATGTTCCATTGTTTGGGCGCCTATCATGTGCGTGTGTGTATCGTTTAGAGATACGTGGTGAACAACATTTAATCCATTTGTGTGCCATAAAGTGGATTTAATCTACTGAGCGGATTCTACAAACCACCAATTACCAATTATTTTGCTATAAAGTGTATAGTATACTGGCCAATAAAAGAGGAAGTTTTGATGAAGTGTCACTGTATCTATTGTCCGAACGTAGTTTTTGAGGAAATTTCATATGCATAAATTGTTGTACCTTTCAAAGCTCACTGGGTAACTGGCCTTTACAGAACTGAGTTCAGACCTTTTAAAAACTTCAAGTTAGAGTATTTTATTCCCTTGTTTTATATTTGTTGCCACTGCGGAACTAGACAAATCACACAATAAAGCAAATAAACTCCTGTCACAACTCCAAAAATGGCCACCATGCTACAGATAAATTCACTGGTGTGAAAGGGGTATTACTAATGATGTTAGACTGAAGGCCTAATGCCACAATGTCCTTGAGGGTCATCTGTGACTAGTGATAACAGGGTCACCCACACATCCCCTAATGAGGCAACATCAACCACCCTGCCCTATGCACACACACACACACACACACAAACACACATTCACTGTTTTTTCAATGCTTACAAGCAAATGAAAAAAGATAAGTATTCTCTCTTCCCACAATCTATCTTATATGGTAAGCTTTCATGCAGACAAATGACCAAACACTCCATAGATTCGGTCACCTATTTCATCAGTTGATTTTCAAAATTTCAAACTGGAAACATTCCACATTTATGGGACAATAAACAAGGAAGGTTTTAACACCTTGAATCACCTTGACAAATCCCCAGACTCCACCCCCAAACCAACAGCCCCTTTTTCCTAAGCCACCGGATTCATTCGGCCCACCGAACATTTTGCAGGGAAAAAATATTAACTGTTATTAATGGCGTGAAAAAGCTGTCTAATGTTCAGCATTAATTGACTGTGCCAAATTACTTTGCCTGGGTGCAGCATCACAGCAGCATACTTTGGCATTGCAACAGGCCAGAAAACATTGTGCCATTGTTGTTACACAGATGCTGGCAGGCTCATTCCTTAAAAGGCTATCTGACGAAAATACAGTGAAATTAAAGGAGGTAACAATAATAGTTGGCTGAAAGACATAGCTTTATTTACATTTAAGTGCCATGAGAGTATAGCATTTGTCAGTACTGAGGAAGAAATTGATTGGCTAAAAACCTGAAAAGGGCGTACGTGATGCTTTTCTCTTAATAATTACCTGTTCAAGTCAAGATTACAGTGATGCAGATCCAACCTCCCTGTTAACCGTTAACAATGTACAAACTGAAGCCTGGCCATTTATTCACTCTTCCAATCCAATAAAAAAGACATAGCGAGAACTACTATGGGCGAAAGGTTAACTTATAAAACTGTTGCTTTTATGAGCAATGATAGTCAGTGCTCTGAGTACGCTGAAAGGGCTTTTGGCCGATCCCCACGTGATTGTCTGTAGGTGACTCCACCTCCTATTTGCAGACTATAAAAATTGTGGTGGGCAGTTTCTGAATAGCAGACAGTACTCAACACAGTCACTCACACGCACGCATACTAAAAAACATTCCTTTGTGATTTTAAGTGTTGAGGAAAGCTGTTGAAGAACCACCAGAGAGGAGAATGCCTGCCGCCGGCCTGGAGCTACTGGGGGTAACGTTGGCGGTGCTTGGATGGGTGGTCAGCATCGTGGCCTGTGCCCTGCCCATGTGGAGGGTGACGGCTTTCATCGGGGTCAACATCGTGACAGCGCAGGTCATATGGGAAGGCATCTGGATGAGCTGTGTGGTCCAGAGCACGGGGCAGATGCAGTGCAAGGTGTACGACTCCATGCTGGCCCTGCCCCAGGACCTGCAGGCCGCCCGCGCTCTGGAGGTCATCGCTATAATCATGGGGATCCTGGCCCTGCTGGTCGCCATCGTGGGGGCCAAGTGCACCAACTGCGTGGAGGACGAGACCACCAAGGCCAAGGTGATGATCGCAGCAGGGGTTAGCTTCATCGTCGCCGCAGTGATGCAGCTCATTCCAGTCTGCTGGTCCGCTCACACCATCATCATGGAGTTCTACAACCCCCTGGTCATCGATGCGCAGAAGAGGGAGATCGGTGCCTCCCTGTACCTAGGCTGGGCTGCAGCTGCCCTCCTGCTCATCGGAGGGAGCATCCTGTGCTGTAGCTGCCCTCCCCAGACTGAGATGAAGTACACGCCCCCGAGCCGGATGGCCTACTCCGCCAACAGGTCTGTTGCTCCTAGCACTTACGACAGGAAGGACTATGTCTGAAATGCATTTTTTTAACTAGTCATTTTTTTATTGTTAATATTATTATTATTATTTGGTTTGGTGTGCTTTTTTTCTGCAATTCTTATTATTACATTTTCCGGATATGGACCTGAAGAAAATGGAGGGCACCACCTACATAGGAGAAAAAGCGGAAGTATAGAGTAAAAATTCAGAATCAAGTTTACTCTGCTACACGTTGTCAAAATAGTCTTTCTCTTCAGTTATAATGCCATGTGGATATTTATTGGATGCTTAGCTTAATTTTTCCTATCTTAGCCATGATATGTATAATCAAAAGGCATTTTTGTTTTCAAAAGTGCAAAATTACAAAGTATATATGTAATATATATCAAACTGTGCTGGTTCTGAGAGATTATTGTTATTTTTGTATCAGGCTGTATGTAAATGTTTTAGGGTAGTCGATACTTTCATATATTTTACTTTGCCATATGGAACATTTCAGAAACCATTTTCACGGATAATGTTGACAACACTTTTTTTTGTTGATTTGTTAAGCCTGAATATTGTAGTAAACTGTGACAGAAAAAGTGTATATATTAAAGCTTTTTTTACTTTCTGTAATCATCCTGTTTATTGTCACTCTTTTGCCATAATGTAATGTGATCTCATACATTAGTATCCTCACTGAAAATGTAATTCAAAACAAATTTAAAGTCATGTGATATTATTCTGATTATTATTATGATTATTATTATTATTATTATTATTATTATTAGTAGTAGTAGTAGTAGTAGTAGTAGTAGTAGTAGCAATGGCAGTAGCAGTGGGAGAGGTAGTAGTAGTTTAATTGAACACGCATTGCATTGCAAGGCTATGAAAGAATGAAAGACTCATTCAATTAATGAAAAAATATTGACACTTGAAATAATTATCTGATCGGTAGCTAAACGTGTTTCGTGCAGCACCCACTATGCATGTGATGTTGATGGGCCCTCTGGGTTGAGCCATCCAGTTGTTCAGCAAATCTACATAACATTTAGCATCTAGGAAACTTTTAACTGTAATAACTGTTTTAGACAGTGGACATTTGCAAAGTGCTTTGGGTTATATACTTATCATAGGTACACCGAAACTTGATGGCACGTCGCAAGCATAATCCTGAGGTTCTGTCAGAGGCTCCATAATGCTCAATATTATCATCTTCGAACTCGTGGTCAGTGTGTGGTCGAAATGCAAAGTCACTTCTTCTCTGTTAGTAGTCTTTTGCGACGCACGCAGTTTTAAAAAGTTATACGTTTTCAAACTTACTATCCGGGGCTGTTTTATCACTCCTATAGTTTTAACGAAGCAACTGCTAATGCCCGTCAACTCACATTTTCATATCATGTGTACAATGTATTGTTACATAGCAAAGGTTACACTTTACAATGAGGTTCCTCTAGCTGACATTAGTACATTAACTAACCTGAACAAAGAATGAATCAATTTATTGACAGGCATTTGTTAACTTGAAATAATTTATTTGCATTTCATCAAATCATGTACCATTCTCTTCCATGTTAACTCAATGTCATTGAAGTATGACTACTTCCATATTGATTATCACAAGCAATGTTTCACACACTGACAAGAAATACTGACAGGAGGTATTTCCTAACATGAACAAATTGTTCACTAACACTAATGAATACCACATTATTTACACCTAAGAAACTTACTTGCTCAACCTCTAGCTCCTATTCCACCTTTGGTAATGGTTTAGTTAACATGAATAATAGATTAGTTCATTCTTGGTTCAGGTTGGTTAATGCAACCTTATTGTAAAGTGTAAAGGAGAATAGCTTAAGGCAATATTCAAATGCAATATTCATCATCATTAGGCCTACTAATTTCACAAACTTGCCAAATAAAAATGCTTTTTAATCACTTAATGACTACATTTAGTAATTTAGTTAACCAGTTGTCATTGGTTGTCAAGGAAGAAGCAAGTTAGCTTCCTGAACTGTTGTAGTTTTGGTAACTAGCTAGTTTTGTTAATTGGATAGCTAATTAACTGCAGTAGTTTGGTGTAGCCTACACAGTTCAAGATTTCAAGATTTTTGCAAAAAAATAAAAATAAATGAGTAACAAGGGCGTTTTAACTTTCAAGAAAGGAACATCTTGTTTTATTTTTGACAGTTTGAAAGGATCCAGCTCTTTTTTTGTTACCCCCAAAGTAAAGCTATATTGTATTAGTTGTTAAACCCCTATGACATTGAATAGAATTTTTTTCATTAATACTTAGCAGGCATGCATTGTACACTTGTTGTAGACTATATATAAATTTCAGTCAGTAATTTAATTTTATACTATATATAGTTATTATTATTATTATTATTATTATTATTAGGGGTCCAAGCAGCGAAGCTGGTGGAACCCTATTGTATCTGTTAGGATTATTATTATTATTATTATTATTCTTATTTTTCTCCGCTAAAAGTGTCTGAGGCTCAGCAACCATAAGTCCTGGAGCAACCAAATTTGGCAGGTAGGTTCCTATGGCCCCCCACTACTCAGGCACTAAAAATCAGGTACGTCGGCCAGATTGTGGCGCTATAACAAAGGGTTATGCGTAAAAGGCCATAACTCCCACACCATAAGTTAGATCAACACAAAACCTCATCGACCTATGCATCTCAACGTGATCTACAACTTTTCCATTGGCCTCACCTTTGTCCGCCATATTGTTTGCCCGCCATTTAGACTTTTTAGTTGGGGCGTGGCAGTTTTCTCCGCTAAAATGTCTGAGGCTCAGCAACCATAAGTCCTAGAGCAACCAAATTTGGCAGGTGGGTTCCTATGGCCCCCCACTACCCAGACACTAAAAATCACCTATGTTGGCCAGATGGTGGCGCTATAACAAGAGGGTCATACTTTAAAAGGCCATAACTCCCACACCATAAGTCAGATCAACACAAAACTTCATCAACTGATGCATCTGAATGTGCTCTACAACTTTGCTTTTGGGACCACCTATGTCCGCCATATGGTTTGCCCGCCATTTGGCCTTTTTCATTAGGTGGGGTGCGGAAAAAGCTGGAGCTCCAAATCTAAACGATTACGACTTCGAGTAAACTTCTTTACGGCAAGCGACAACCATGGCGACGCAAGTAATCCGACATCGTAGGTCTAGTTTTTATCAGTGAAAAGACGGTCTGACAGTGCCACCTAGCGTGCATGCTAGGATAGGCTACCCAAAGTTTTTCAGTAAAACCTTTCTGAGAGGACGAATAATTACTTTTCTTTGGCATTGATCCATTTGAAGACAGTATCGGGTGAGTTTGTTAAGTCTTTAAATCTGTCATTATGGTGAGAAAAAGCTAAACCATTTTATTGGTAGTTTTTGAGTTTCTGTGCAAACGCGCGAAAACACGCTGGTATAATAAAACAATGACGGTAATACATACATAGTCCGCTTCGTTCCGTTGCTACCATAACATAACGACCTAGAGCTGCAGTTTCTCGCTGCAGTTACTAACATTGAATATTCACAAAAGACGCAATTTATACTGGACTCTGCCAATGTCTACATAAATAATACGCTACGGTAAAGCTTTGAGAGGATGAATCATTACTTTTCTTTGACATGGATCCATTTGAAGACAATAACAGGTGAGTTCGTTTACTCTTTAAATCCGTCATTATGCTGAGAAACAGCTAAACCATTTTATTTATGGGTTCTGAGTTTCTGTGCACACGCGCGAAAAAACGCTGGTATAATGAAATAATAACGGTATCCTAATACATATATAGTCCGCTTCGTTCCGTTGCTACCATAACATAACGACCTAGAGCTGCAGTTTCTCGCTGCAGTTACTAATATTGAATATAAACAAAAGACGCAATTTATGCTGTAGTCTGTCAATGTCTAGATAAATAATACGGTCCGTTTGAAGACAATATCGGGTAAGTTCGTTTAGTCTTTAAATCCGTCATTATGCTGCGAGAAATCGTATTCTCAATTTAATCTCTAGATTGACTGTAAACTTAGGGTTGTAACTATGTAGTTGTTTCGTAGGTGACTTAACTCGTCTTAACTATTGCTTGTATTTGTGCATGGACTGCGTTGTTGCTGTTCTTGTCTGTGTTAGTGTTAATCAGTGTAACCTACAGGGTTTAAGTTGAACAATGCGGTTGTTCCCTGCACTTAGAACGGTAGGCTACTGCCCTCTAGGGTTTTCGACACACTTGTTCCTGGTTATGGTTATACATTTTGTTGTACATCGCTCTGGATAAGAGCGTCTGCCAAATGCCTGTAATGTAATGCAATATTCCGTAGCAACAAGATGAACCCGGCGTTAGCCCTGAAATAGGCCGTACTGGTGAAAACGCTGCTCACTGAATAACGAAATAAACGAGACAATTTTGTTTTTTTACATTATACCATGTCATTCTACAGTCAATATCTGGGACTAAACATTGAATAAATATACAATCTTACCATTGGTTTTACGCGTAGAGATGTCCCTTTTGCGACTGAGTGGTCATATGTTGTCTTGGACAATCCGTTTGTGATTCCTGTTGCTTACGGCGTTGTCGCCGTTTTTCGTACAATCTGGCTTGAATGACAGTTCATTTATTCAGTAGGTGAGAGTATAAGCTTTCTAACGATGTATAACATGCATGATTTTTCATTTGGAATAGCGTTTTATCGTTCAGCGCAACGGAATATTTTCTTATCGCATTCACTGTGGCGTAGCATAAAAGACGATTCACCTAACTAAACGTTGTCAACGATTTTCATAATTTCTTGTAGAGTACTATTATTGAGAACTTCAGGGCTTAGCTAAGCAATTTCTTTGCTGATAGACCTATCTGAAATCGTTTTCTGACGCAAAACAGAAGCGGATAGGACTTTGTCATTGATGTTCTGTCTCTATACTAGGCTACTAAACACAGATAAAATGTCATGTTGCTATGTAAGTATTACTGCTCAAAATATTTCGGTTATATACGTTCTTTTCGTTATATACGTTCTTTTTGAAATTGGGTGTCTTTAAATAGGTTAGTGGTATTATATAATGTGGATTTTTCACACTGCAATGTAAGCGTTAGTGTAATAGTTTTTGTGACCCATGGAACAGTGATGACGAGAGTGTTGGAACGTTGCTAAAATGTGGTGGACGGTTGAAAATTATTTTCGTCCCATCTCCATCCGTCATTAGGCTATGCTGAGAAATAGCTAAACCATTTCTATTGATAGTAATTGAGTTTCTCTGCAAACGCGCGAAAACACGCTGGTATAATAAAACAATGACGGTAAATATAGCCTATATATGTAGTCCGCCTCATTCCGTTGTTACCATAATATAACAAACTTTCTTGTGTCTACAGCTGCAGTTTCTCGCTGCAATTACTATTGAACATAAACAAAAGACGCAAATGCTGTAGTCTGTCAATGTCTAAATAAATAATAAGGGATTCTTCGCGCAGCACGCATGCTAGCAGGAATGTCCAGTTGATTTTTCGTTTCGTTTTTTTTAATGTCGTATTTATTAGGCTATATGAAATATGTATTATTATCCTATCTGTCTCTGAGGCGCTCTGAAATGTGCATTCTCTGCTAAGCTGAGCAATGGATTGGTATATGTGTCTGACATAGTGTTGCACAGTACACCTACACTTCAGCACTTTCTGGGTACTTAAAAAAAAAAAAATAAAACAGAAAAAAAAACGGTTTCGTATTTGAATTTCCCGATGTTCGGTAGTTCTGTGTCAAATGTAAAAGCCAGGGAAATGTGTCTCCCGCATTACTGATTTAGAGGATGAAAAGTGTAGTTTGTCAGAATCTTCGCTAGATGGCAGTAGCAACTAAGGTTGCCAAGTGAGGTGACCTGCGCTTGTGCATTCACTTCCCTGATACTGCGCAAGCTTTGACTCAGTTCACTTCAGTAGCAATAGGTGTTCCAATTTGGAAATATTTTATTATAGATAGATGCTTCATTGTTATTAAAATATGCTGTTTTAAAATCTATTTAAAGGTGAAAGACCTGTTTTAAAGATTATTTACTTTACAACCGTTTAATTTTTGAAATATATTTAACATATTTTTCTATTGTTACATTACATTACATTCATTTAGCAGACGCTTTTATCCAAAGCGACGTACAAAGTGCATTTTCATGATCGTAGACAACTGGTCGTATTGTTCAGTGTGTAACACTATAGGCCTATGCATATTAATATGTTGAAGAGACTTCAACTTACAGGTTGTTAATGAACCAGGTTGTAAATAAACCATGAATTAGAAAATGAGGTCAACCCTTGTGGACATTATGTTTCTGATCTATTAAGGTAATTTCAGTATCATTTCAGTATCGAGTATCGTAATACTAAACCTGGCATCAGTATCAAAGTCAAAATTTCGGTATCGTGACAACACTACTGTGACGCCTTTTTTAGTTGCGGCGCAGAAACACTGCAGCTGTGCATGCACACCGGACCATCCAAGTGTTACGACATGCCATCTAAGTGTTACGACATAGTAAAGGCCTTGACGGGAAGCGGCAAGGACACATCCATGGCGACGTAACTAAGTCATCCGACAGCGTCTCTTAGCTCAAAATTGGCCATAAGTCATCAATATTTCATACGATCATCATGACATTCAGTAGATATGCTGGGTGAAGGCGTATGATCATGAGGACAAAGCCATTTTAAAATCGCTCCATAGGGGGCGCGATGCTGCCAATGCTTGGACCCCTTCCAACGCCGCTTGCGGCTTTAATTATTATTATTATTATTATTTTGCATAGTAGGTAACACAGAAAAAAGTTGAAAAGTGTAAGTTAGTTCCCAATCATTTGGTTAAGCAGTGAACTAGTAAAATCTTGATTGACATACAGGCATAGGTGACGAGGTGACAAAAAAGGGACAAAATGAAAAAAAAATTTATCCAAGAAATTTTATCCAAGCATTTCAGATTTTAAAAAAGGCCTCTGGAAACAGTGGAGCACTACTTTCAAGATAGGAACGAAGTCAGCAAAGCTCTGGATATTGAGCTCTGGTTTTTCAGTTAGCTGTGGAAAAGCAAGGCTGGCTAACCCAACTCACCGTCTGGCTGTTTGATTCTTGTGGAGAACAAAAACCACTTTGCATGGGTCCATCTGTAAACACAGGCCCCAATGGCTAGCAAACAATGGGGCTGTTCAGGTTGTGAAAATGGAAGGGAGTGCCATCTGTCAACACTGGGCCATCAGGTGCCAGAGCAGCTTATCACATCAGACATCGTTTACTGCCAGTCTGGAGGCTTGGCCACACCCTTTGGAATGGCAGACCCAGTGACTGACAGTGGCTAATTAAGTAGGTTTGTCAAGACCCTTGCAGGAGATCTTGAGAAACTATTACCTTTTATTAATTGGTTATAATAAATGTTGGCTTTAAAGCAATGCTACAATGCAGAGATTGATGAACAGACATGACAAATGTGATTCGGTAAAGAACCATATTCTCAGCACAATAAAAGCACAAAAAATGTTGTTTTTCACAGCAGGAATAGGGACATAGGTGAATTAAATGTCAATTAATTAGACATTAGCTTGTTCATGCGAGGGTGCAATCAGCATATGATATGCTGGGTACCTTCTAAGGAAATCTATTATGGCACATTGTGGCTGGAAATGATAACGATGGAAATACACACAATTTTCTTTTGCATGACCTCTGCTTGTAACATGTAAACAGATGGCAAGCCTATGTGTTGTTTGTTAAGAAGTATTGTCAGCCGCAGTACTGTAACTCATTCACTATTTTTAACAGGACAAAATTCCAGAACAGTTGGATGGAAATTATTTACATGCTCGCTGAAGCCTTGAGTTTTCATGTAGACTTTCCTACAGTGTTCATGCAAACATTAATCAGCTCATTTCTGACCATAATAAAATACTGCTATTCATACAACTAGGCAAAGCCATGTATCCATATTTGATCAACTTTAGCAGGATAGAATGGAAACTGGCATGCAGCCGGCCTGCTCACATGCGTTTTCGTATTTGTAGCTTCAGGCAACGTGCTAATGCGCAAGGCCAATGGAATGGCCTCTAACAATATCTCAGTTGCATTGCACTGGAGGGTTTGAACACAAGAGTCCACACATAGCAACCCCCCCACCCCACCACCCCCCCCCCCACCCCCCCCCCCCCCCCCCCACCCCGTGATTTGTTGTGGGTTATTTGTTATTTGTTATTGTTGTCAAGCGTAATCACTGAATAGGATCCGTTCCTTTATCTATGGAAAATGTTACGATCATTGTGAAAAACAGCGTGCCACCTGGAAATTGTTGAACCTCACATGCTTTGCTTCAGAGTTATTTTATCATTCTTAAGACACTGCTTTGGTGCATTTTTGGCAGAATTCCTTTGCATCTGTTCTGTCAGCCTGTCTTGAACCCTCAAAAGACGTTACACACCAGCCCTCAAATATGCAACACTCCCATGATTTTAAATAGCCTGGACACATGGCTTTTGTCAAATTTACAATGCTGTTCGGATGTTTTACTGCTTGATTTTAGAAAGAATATTGTTCTTAAGAGGAAAATGGTAGCATTACTCATAAACAAAAGAAATTCAGTTTGTAATGTATAAGGAAAAAAAGCAGGACACATGAACAGTGTGGGTCATTTTTTAAAAGCGTCTCCTCTCCTCCCCCTGGGCTATGAGCCATTGTGTTTGCATCACGGTAGGCAACAGACCTGCAGGCCAGTTCATGCAAACAGAAGCTCACCTCAAGTCTGCATCACAAAGCACTTTTTTGTTTATTTTGCTCTTACATTCATTCCTGCGTACAGAGTAGGGCCGTTCTCTAAAACATTGAGTAGCCTACTTTGCTTGTTGTTCGACGAAGTCAAAGAATAAGAAGAAAAATATAACAAAATAAAATTTACCAGACCTAATAAATATAAGATTATCCATTGTAAATCATTTCATAAAACATTTTTGGACTGAAAAAGACCTTACTTCAAATATATCCCGTAAAATACAGATGATTAATTAAAATAAGATGCATCTACTTAGCAAGAATATAGTGTTATTAGTTTTATTTTCACTACAGCCATTTACAAGGGAAGACAAAAAGTGAAGCAACAATTTTTGTTGGGTCTTTAATGTTTTTGTTATTTGTGTGTTTTACGTGGAAGCTGGACAGATTTCTTTCCATTTTCATTTCAGGAATTAAACTATATTTCAGTTCTGCAACAGACTAGAACCTAAAGCGGTCAGGTCAGTTTAACAGATGAAACCTTCACCCCCCCCCCCCCCATCATAGCTTTAGCCATTGTAGGCAGGGATCATGTATGCATTCTGAGAATCTGCAGCCCTACCTCCCACATGATGTCACCTCCCATAAGAACTCCTCCCTCCACCTGCTACTGGTATAAAGGATATTTGTTCTGCAGCATCGCCACATCACACTGACTCGAGGGGCAGGACCATTTAAGGCAGACTGACAGCTTGCCTCTCGCAGGTAACACAGAGAATCTCCGGCCAGACCCCGCATAGCAGGAACTGTTGAGCAGCGGAACCAGAAACGATGTCTGCTGGGCTAGAGATTGTGGGGATCGCCCTGGGCGTGGTGGGGTGGATCATCGGCATTGTGGCCTGCGCCATGCCCATGTGGAAGGTGACGGCTTTCATCGGGAGCAACATCGTGACGGCGCAGGTGATCTGGGAGGGCCTGTGGATGAACTGCGTGACACAGAGCACCGGGCAGATGCAGTGCAAGGTGTACGACTCCATGCTGGCCCTGCCCCAGGACCTGCAGGCGGCCCGCGCCCTCACAGTCATCTCCATCATCGTGTCCGTGCTGGCTGTCCTGATCTCCATTGTGGGGGCCAAGTGCACCAACTGCATCGAGGACGAGGCGTCGAAGGCCAAGGTGATGATAATCGCCGGCATCTTCTTCATCGTGGCTGGAGTTATGCAGCTGGTTCCCATGTGCTGGACCGCCAACACCATCATCAGGGACTTCTACAACCCCCTGCTGACCGACGCCCAGAGGAGGGAGCTGGGCGCGTCCCTCTACATCGGCTGGGCATCGGCTGCCCTCCTGATCATTGGAGGGGCCATGCTGTGCTGCTCCTGTCCACCCAAAGAAGAGAAGAGGTACAACCCCTCCAGGATGGCTTACTCTGCCCCACGCTCAACAGGCGGGGCAGGCTATGACAAGAAAGACTATGTTTGAATGACCCAAACTGCACTCTCCTGTCAGGAATTTTAACCCCCCCCCCCCCCCCCCCCAAAACCCCCAACTTCCTTCGCCCTTTTATGCGGTAGAAAGTGAACGCTAAAACGGGCACCATGACAGACTCCGCAATGAAGGGATATGTCTGCTATTGCTTTTTGCTTGTTTGTGATCTGTTGCAGCGCATTTCTTTTCAAAGAGCCATCAAGCTTGACCTGTATCTCATCTGCCCTCTCTGTGTCAGGTAGAAGGTAAATGCTGGACACTGTGAGAGGACTTCCTGCTACATTTACTTTTACTGAAAACATGGAACTTATGTTCATGTTACATTTACTTATATGGAAAACTGTTTATGTGTGTGTAAAATGAGTAAAACACTCGAACAAATGAAATATGTTACTTACTTGTGGATGTAATAGCTATAACTGACTGTGGATGCTTATCTGTATGATGTATAGTGTACGTGCTACTCTGAGCAATTAATTTATTTGATTTTGTTGATAAAAACCTAAAAAGCTACAAAGAATTTCAAAATGTGAAAATCCTTGTGTCACAAATTTTTTTTATATCAAAAATGCATTTCTATAACATTATACAACATACAATTTCACATTTGCATGGAAGTACTTATGTTCCTGTTACTGTCTGAAATGTCGCTAACAAAATTACGGAAGGAGCGGATGAGATCAGTGTGAGCATATCATCTGCGAAACAGTAATATATTATGCTTTCTCCTCACATGCCTGTCGCGGTTTTTGGCAGTATAAACTGTATATATTTGTTGTTAAATAGGCTGTGCTGTTTTTTGTCACATTTCTTATTTGTTTTGTTGAGTTTTTATTCCACAGCACGTTTTGTAGCTGTGGCCTTAATACGGTTTTGAAATTGTATACATGTTTTGTTGTCAGGTCCTAAAGGGTGAATATCATATCCTGTGAACACAGTGCAGTCTCCTGAGCTTTGAGTCTCAGAGACTAGCTGGTGTATTTTACACAAAGATCCCAAAGCTGTTCGGTGAACGAGCACAGCCAGGAAGCACACAGGGGGGAGATTACTTTTCACTGCGTATGGAAAGCAGGCTGCCGGCACACCTGTGCACAGCCAGAGTGCCACTGCTATGAGTGTCCTCCATTTCAAATGGGAGATTCTGACCCTGTTTTGCTGTTTTTATTTTTCAATAAATCAATTGCTATGTTTGTATTTTCAGTGTCCTGTTTTATTTGACTTATGATGCTGACACAGTGAAACACAAAGTACCCTAGTCATGCCATTATGCGCAGGCAGGTACGGAATGTCAAAGCTCCTTTTTATTGAGCGGAAATCAGATCAATCACGTGTTCTTCTTTAGATATCGGCTGTCATTATTTTATGTTTGTTTGACCATTCTTGAAGAAAACAACGAATTAGGAATGACTGCACAAAAGGGTAGACCAGTAGTAGGTACATACACTAATAACCCCCAACTTCATACCTGAATCTTGATAGTATTGCAAAAACAGCAATAAAGATTGCATCCATGAACATGTGTAGCAATGTGAGACATGTGACTGGGGCGATAACAGGATCAGAGGGTACAACAGAACTAGCGAATATTTTGGCCTACTTTCACATGGCATAATAAAGAGAAATTGAATTGAAATATAAGAACTATTTGCCTAAAACAACATGAACTATGATATGCCGGAGGATATATCAAAAGATCTTAAAAAGAAATACAGGAAATGAATGGGTGAAGTCTAGCGTATAGGCAGTTCCTTGTATGAATCATACTTCTGTGTACGCTACAGGTTAACATGCATATCACCTTACTGAGCCACGCTCATCTGTAATTGTACACTAGTCCCTCCAACAAGGAGTCTCCAAAGGTCCGCAGCACAGACGTTCACACCCTTAATAACCGGCTTCAGTTTCCTCATTTATTTTCCATGATTAGGTTATCCCCCCTCCTCCCACCAGGAGTCAAAGAGGAAATTACATTTTGAGGGGCTGTAGTCCAGAAGGGCTATTGCACACATTTATTGCCTAAATAAATCAAAAAAACACTTTTCCCAGATTTGTTTTTTGTTCCTGCTCACAGCAATAAAAAAAATCTCCACGTGCTCAACAATGGTCCCTGTGGACAACAGGAACAGAATTTTTCATTTTCAGTATAACATAATAAAAATGCAATTATGTGTTTCTTATCAAATTAAAGATTAATGGCCATTTCTATAATGTGTGCCTTGGGGGGAAATAGATATTAAAAGATAGTTTGTAATTGAAGTTAGAGTTAATGAAAAAACTTTACAGAACCCATCTGTTTCTCATGACTGTTGCCATTTTGAATATGAAACCTGTTCAGAGTTAAGTAAAGGAACAGTTTGTGATGCTCACTTCTTAATTATTAAAAAGACAAAATTTCCATTGAGCTGACAATAAGTGCACAAAAGATATGCATGTGTGTCTTCTTCATTTTTCTTCTACCACAGCGTTACAAAGTCCTGCCTTCATTTTGCAGTATTTTAAAACAAACTTGAGTTTCCACAAAAACCTCAATTAAGAGACAAACATTTCCATAAACACACAATAGCCTTGCCTTTTTTGTCTTGCTCAATCACATTTACAAATGAAATACAAAAACAAACTCACTCTGGATCAACCTTATGTAGTATACTTCACTCAACTAAAAAAAACAAATGTGAAAGTAAAAATGTGTTTTCAGTCTATGAACTGGGGCACAGCATTATCGTCATTTTGACTGGTCACAAACCCAACCCCCACCTACCCAATAATCTTCATCTAATTAAGAGACTTAACCTATAAGGTTTCTGTTCCCTTGGAAGCAAGGCGTCACACACCTTCCAAAGCCTGTTTCCATGGAACCACAGTTTCCAAGGATGACACACCTTGGGCCAAACACAACTGAAAGCACGGAAGAAGTGGAGAGCTGTTTGCTTTCTGGCTTTGATTGCCACCGTGTTTTAAGAGGAAGTAAGCACACCTATTTCATTATCAGAAACATCTCTCATTCAGCCATCTTTCTGTAAATGTAGGCAATAATATTTGTTTAACTTTCCTTGCGTAAATGTCATGTTAGTTATGGGTGGGCTTCTTCAATATTTTCTACCTATAACTTAATTACTGGAACTCTTTTGAACGTATAACATAATATACTGTAAACTCTCTTTATGATAGCCAATTTGTAATCAAAAGAAAGAAATCTGAACAATATAATCAGTACAATACATTGTTGTTAATACATACTGTAGTAAAACTGAAAATGTTCTTTCTAAAATACAGGGTAAGGGGTTTTAAAACAATGACCATGGTAGCTTTTTTAACACAGACATGATGATATAGTGCATGGGTGTCAGAATCCAATCTTGCTCGTCAACAGTATCTGCTGGTTTTCAGTGTGCTTTGGCACCAGTGATTAATTTAAGTTCATGATTGGCTAAATAATCCACATAGCTTGTTCTCAAGGCCTTAATTGGCTGCTGGTTGAATGAAAACCACAAATACCTGCAGATGCTTCATGACTGTAGTTTGAGACCCCTCATATAGTGAGTACAATGTGCAACATTCTCTAATCTCTGATAGCATAACCCTCAAATTATCTGAAGTATTTTGCACACAAAAGGTTATCTGAAATGTACCTGGTTGTTTGCTCATAGGATTATAAGTACTTCCTGAGTAATTACCATTTTTGTAGAATATCAGAAACTAGATGAACATTAATCAAAGGCGTTAAATGATTACAATTGTTATTTTGGTTTGAAATCATTGCCTTCCATCTGTCATTTATAAATGTTACATCATTCAATATACTTTCTACTCCATACACTGGTGATATTGAACAAATTAGTGACCTTTATAACCACATAATGGGAACTCTCCTTTTAACACCCCAGTTTCGTTTTAACTGTATTGTAGTGCAGCAATAAGAATGTATGGTTATTCTCATGTGATCAGCAAGTTATTGTGTTTTGCTTTGTTTCATATATTGGTATTTTGCTGTGTAAAGTGAGTGTACTTTTTCTAATGTGTTTGCACGTTTGTTTTATTTGTTCATAATATTTTTTTTTTTCTTAGTCAAATTAAATAAATAAAACTAATAAATAAATAAGTAAATAAAATTGACAGCTTAGTTTACAGTTAGGGTTCCATGCAGTTCGTTATTAACATTTTCAGTTAGAAATGTGTGATTAACGCTTTCTCTCTTAAAATGGAGAACAAAATATAACCAGTCAGTGAGATTTATGCACCTCTTCCATAACCCCTGAGCTGAGGCAATATGTATCGAATCATCATTAGAATTATCCCTTAAGCACTACCATCAATGAACCATTCACATCTATTGCATATTTAATGATGCTATGAATTGTATTTTTATGAGTCATGCAAATGTATCCAGGGTCAGGTCATTTTATTCATCATTACATCATTGCAATTATAGAAATCACAAGAACTTAACTTGCCAAATTCTCAAAAAGAAAACAAACCATTTTCTTACACGATTGAAAGTACTAAATGTCCATCGTATCCAATAATGGCTATGACTGTGTTTAACAAAGCCATAAAGCAGGCTATCAGGTGCAAATATAATCCAAACACAAGTTATAAAGTATATTACAGTTTTGTATATTGCATAGCAATTGCATAACAATTAGCTAAGGGGACCAATGACTTAATATGGGTCATGATGCTGCACTAATTGAAAATTCACTTTTCTAAAAGACTGGACTTTAAAAAAAAAACACAGACAAAACCTTAAACAGTTCTATAGAGTCCAGTCTGTGTATTGGAAAGAAGCACAGATTAGTCGAAATCAAAGCTACACATAATCACATTTATGGTGGTTCTACACAGTATTATTTGTTCATTGTCCATATGTGTAGAGTACTTTGTTGCCATGCTTTGTGCCACACTAGAAACAAACAGCATATTTGCTTTACCGTTCACGGTTTGCTCACCTCTTATTGTACAACCTTGTTTATATCTCAGATCACATATTTTATTTTATTGTGTGTGCTTTCCGCATGTTTATTGTGCATGTTGACTTTGAGTATTGTGGAATTAAATTTTATGGAATTCGTGAATCGTTTTATTCTGGTACAAAGTGTACAATTTCCTTGGGCATTAGCAAGCAACTTAACCAGATACACTTTCCTCATGTTAGCAATGCACATTGCCTGTGAAGAAGTCTGACGAGAAGCCTGAAACGTCACTCACTTTGGTACATTTAATTATTGAATGGGAGCCTTGCAGAGTGCCAACAGTTATTGTAGAAATGTCCATTGGCCTGACACTTTTGCAGTGATCAGTCCTACAACAGGTATGTAGCTCAGCTGAGCGCCAGTATGTAAATTTTGTGCCAATCTCGCCATTGTGAGGAGTCCCATTCTGAAGTATGGACAGACTTGGTCCAAAGGGAACATAGAGCTGATGTAAATGCACAAAGACAGAAAGAATGTATGGATTCTTGGCAATTTTCATTTTCCCCCCTGATAAATGATCTATTGATTCCTATTGCAATGCTTTACGTTTTTTTTTTTAATAGCAAGCAATCTGGGAATTGGCTTTGTGAATTGACATCAAATGACAGTCAAGAGAAAAAATCAAAGAAGGTAAGGCCTTGATGACAGATACGGTAGCATCATTTCACTGGAGATTTGAGGAACACGGTGTGCAGACTGAATCTAAGATAAGGACTGGCAAATGTTTCTGACAAAGGAAGAATTTACTTTCCTATCATCCAAATTCCATGTCATTTATTGGACCCAAGAATAAGGATAACAGACTTCTCTATCCACTGCATTATCTTAACTTTCAAAGAACAGACGGTAAAATTACTTTATGGATGGGGACATATTATCATCAAAAAAGATAAATTGTATTACAGTTTTTTACAATCGCTAACATCCTTTTGTCCAATCTGTGGTCACATTTTCAAAACTCTAAACACAATTAACACAACATCCATCTGTTGTGGACCATACCATTAACACAATTCATGTTGTTTTCACAGAATATGCAGTCAATTAACATGTTTCTAAAATGCTTAAAGTTTCTTTACATACAAGCTTACCCAATACAAAAATGATGGACCTTTCTTGTCTTATTTACAAATGCTTGCACACAGCGTGCCAGAAATGAAAACCTAATGTTCAAAACCTTAAATATAGTATAAAGCCTCTACTTCTGCAACAACAGCAGTTCAAAAGCTATATCGAAACAGCTGAAAAGCATTTTTGAATGAACAGATCATTGAAACATTGAGAAATAGCTGATTTATTGTAATTGTGCATTTTATTTTTACACATTGGGAACCAAAGGCCATGTATGTTGGATTTTTTGTTGATCACTGGCAGCAACTTCATGTTGCTAATAAAGCTTTTACTGCGGCAATTCTGTCACACTATTTTTTTCTACTACATCATCTAAAGTAAAGATGACTCATTCACTTTTATAGATAGTATGTTGCCAAAAATGCACACATTCGACACTCAACCAAAAAATGTAGAGTGGTTCACAGTAAAAGAAAACTGAATTATAAAAAACAATGGATTTCATATTGTCTATTGTATGCAGGTAGAACTGAAACATGAAATGTAATGCAGTTTTTGTAATGCCATCAACTGTTAGTATTTTGAAAGTCGTTGTGCTATGATTGACTAGATGTTCCTCTTGGATAGAAAACGTGCTAGTGTTTTGACAGAATGATTTGATATTGAGTCAGGTTTGCGGTGTTTTGATAGAGTTAGTGTATGTAGAGAAAGTTGTTTTGAATTTTGAAATGTATAGTTGGTATTTAATGAACAAAATGTGGTTTTGAGCAGAAAATTAACTATTTGGCTAATTGTGTGATGTAGGTGTGTTGCTGTGTTAAGAGTTTAGAAAAGGTATCTTAAGTATAGGTAAACGCTTGTTAGCAATGCTGTTTTTGTAACACCTCGTAGGGGTTTTGCAGTACAGCACTTTAAAAAAAATGGTTAAAATGATTGCAATGGCTTTAAGAGGTTACATGGGAAAATGGCAATAATGAATGAATTGTATTATTAAAAAACACAAGAAAGTATACTTTTAGTAGAGTTACATACACTTTTAGTAAAATAAAATTTGATTTGCAGATTGTATGGAGGTGGAAAACATGATAATGATAGGCTATAGTGTAGATAGACTCTGAATGGACCAATTAACATACATAAAATTCCTTCTGTGCTTTCTTTCAAAAAGCCCTTTTTCTTTGTGTGCTGAAGTGCGACCAGGTGCAATAGGTCAAGCATTGCAATAGCAAATATAGCCTATGCAGGTCATTCCAGGCAAGCATTATTTAACTGAGAGGTCAGTCTCTATGGAATGCTAAAATAGATCCGGTCTAAAGTAAATACAATATTTGTTCAGATCATTCTTATGTGTCTAAAATGTGTCAATTTTGAAACTGATCAATGACAACCACTACATGTAGCTACATGAACTGAGGGGAGTTTTATAATCCCACATATACTGACATTGTAAATAATGCTTTATTATGCACACGGAAAGGTATTAAAG
This sequence comes from Anguilla rostrata, assembly GCF_018555375.3. Classification (NCBI taxonomy): domain Eukaryota; kingdom Metazoa; phylum Chordata; class Actinopteri; order Anguilliformes; family Anguillidae; genus Anguilla; species Anguilla rostrata. The sequence continues at coordinate 25,284,556 of NC_057941.1, read as the reverse complement.
CCCTTTCTTTTGAGTATTTTAATGTGAATTAACACATTTATTCAGCAGTCACAAAATAAAGCTTCATTTGAAGGCCTTCAACTTGTACCCATATCAAGATTTGATTGTCTACAGTGTACCATTGCCATCAAATGTAAGAAAATTAAGTAATACACAAAATAACCATAAGTCGTGATTTTTCACAAGTTAGAAAAATGTATCAATTGTTATGAAATACTATTTATGTGTGTGTGTGTGTGTGTGTGTGTGTATGTGTGTGTGTGAGTGTGTGAATATAAAACAATATAAGTGTTACAAATGAAAGCAATAGTGTAGTGACAACAAACAATGAAGGTATTCACAGAAATGGGAACATGGCATTTTGAACATTCAAAACATTCAAAGAGAACTTTAAAAGTGGAAGAACAACACTGTGTAACACAATACACATTATATATAATTCTATAAACAAACGGACAAAATGCAAATTAAACTGACATTTTACTCAACTCTGTCAAAAGTTAAACAGCAAGGAAATGTTGGTCATTGAAAGATCAAAGATGGTGCTCACAACATTACAAAGTGTAAATTGAAAGTGCAAATAAGCAGGCTCATTTTTAAAAAGCGGCATATAATGCAGTTCAAAGACATTTAGTTCCTCGATAATCCAAAGATTCCTGTGGTTTCTCTGCGATGAATCCACACAAACATCAAACACTTGTATTCACTAGGAAACCCAAATTCCTCAGGAAATTTAAGCTGTGTTCTCGTTCACGGTCTGGTGATTGCAGTGAAACCAGAGTCACGTGACCGATACTGGAGCAGGTGAAGGACAAGCAGTTACGAGGCAACTGCGTTTATCAGGAGGAGGGCCTTCCATGTTTGAACAGAGGGCACGACTCTGCTCAGTCTAAAACCAACTGCAGTTACTCTCACAATTTCTCTAAACTTCAGCGCAGCATATTTAAAAAATGCCTCACCCCAAACCCCAGTGAAATGTAAAATAATTGTTTAGTATTTGGATTAACTCTATGGCTAGCACCACAACAATAATACAATTCACAAATACAGTACCTACATGGGAGTTAATTAACTTTTTCATTTGGGAGGTTGTAAAAATTATTTTCATAGATAAAACATATATATGGACATATCCAAAAAATAAACCCAATGGTGAAACGTGGCATTTTCATTGTTGCTTTGCTCTATCCAATGTAGGCTGTGGGCTGTCCTTTCTGTTCCTTTTGTAAATACTTGAAGGGTGTGTTCATAAATACAGAATACACATGTGATCTAATGACACAAAACACAGCTGCCCAACCCTGTTCCTGGAGATCATCTTGTTTTTATTTCTACCATAAATTGGCACACCTGATTCTACTAATCTATTGCCTACTAATGTTTTATTAGGATTGGAATGTAAACCTACAGGATGGTAGACCTCGAGGAAGAGGGTTGGGTTGCACTGACTTAAACAATTTGACTTCATAAAATATCAAATGGGTCAAGAATAAAATAAACGTAACGTATCTTATTAGGATTACATCTAATTTAAGCTTAATGTTTTTAGAGGTCACTCACTGTTCTTTCTTTCTTTCTTTCCTTTTTAAGTCTGTGACTAATATGACATTTTAATAAACTGTTGAGCTAACACACCTGAACAGCTAGAGAGCATTTCACATGGCAGATAAACTATCTGGGCGATACCAGTATCACAAGAGGTTGAGAACAAAGTTTCCAAAGGCACAGAAAACAACAGCTCTTTGGTAAAGGCAAATAAGTTCAGTATACTCGTCAAGGCATTTGTTTCAGATTAAATGTCTAACATATTTCTTTCTCACAGTACTCAATAAAGAAAGTTAGCAGGGTGCTACTGGGTACCAGAATTCAGTTGTGCCACCAGTGTTGCCGGTCTTGTGCTAATACCCGATAAACAATCAGACCAACTTACTTTTGAAATACTCCATTTAAGAGTTCAGGAGATAATATATTCCTTTCTAATCATTACCTCGCAGACCATAAATAATTGATATGAACCATGTCAGAACAAATTCTCCACAGCTCACGTATATGCATGTTCCTGCAAAACAAATAAATTAAGGAGTTTATCAGAAGTCCTGGAATAAGACCAGCATTTTCTATCTCCAACGCCTCCACTCTTACTCCCGTGGTTAGCTGGCCAACGCCCTGGCCTGCTGATCTGTAAACTCACTGTAGCAGCTCCAAATAAACCTGCAGCTTTCGTAGCAGGAGTGGTGTCTCCAGTCTTAGTTGATAGACAGCCTCCGTTAGCCTAAGCTAATCTATCATAAAATGTTGATGTCTGCCGCCAACGGAGGCAGTGGACAGAGAGAAAAACAACATGTTATGTAGCAGGTGTTCACAAATGGGCATTTGAACACGCACTCTGGTGGATATAAATCTACATACCCTTCACTGCTGAGGAGGGAGGCATTTTTAGTCAGATAAGCCTTGGTCATTCTCACACTTTTAATTTCAACAGTGTAGTGTAGGTTCTAACAGTTAAGGAGTGTCTTCTCTAGAACCACATGTACTCTAATAGGAATGATGTACATACTGGTCAGATTGAAGTTCAGGCACAGGTCATTGCCGCACAAGAATAACCATTTCTCTGATGAAGGCAGTGTGTCCATCTTTTAATATAATCTTTAATAAAAAAAAATCATTGAGTGTCTTCTCTGTCTTTCTGTGTACAGCTGGTTACTGTAACCAACATTCCATTGCATTACTTTCATTTAGCTGATACACTTATCTAGAGTGACTTATAGAGTAGGAGAATATAAATGCATGCACCTGATTTATATTAACAATAGCGCCATATCTAGTTAACAACATTCACAGACAAGCAAGTATAGATGTAATTACAGCAGTAGCATTGCTGCATGTAAACAATGCTTAACCAAGAACCAGAATATAAAATCTGAAGACATACAGATTACATTTGTGGAAAGCCCTATGAAGGGAAACATAAACCCATAAGACTACTATGTGGGTGTGGTATGGGGAGTGGGGATGGAAGGGGAATCAAAATGCAGTCAAAAAAGGGGTCTTCACAGCTAGGCGTAATGACTGGGAAGAGCGATCAGGCAGGGAGGGGAGAGCTATCTCAGGTTGTAGAACAGAGAAATCAGAAGTCCTTACTTGCCTTCACCCATCATATTTTGTGTTGCCCCTTCCTGCCTAAAGGGACCCGTCCTGTGGTGTCAAATTTGCTTCTCTGAGTTTCATGTCAGGATGGATACTCCCCACCCCCGCCCCCTAAAAACATCCTAGTTACTGTTTTGGAGCTGCATTATCCGTGTGATCAAATTTCTGCACTGGGTCATTGGTACTATGTTTATCATTTTGTGGCAGATGCAATTCATATTTGTCGTTTGCCATGTGACAGATGACTCCGAGGCAGTGGAGATGAATTCCCCTGCTCAGCACATTTGGAGGCGGAGCTTGTTTCAGAGAAAGAGGCCGCTTGCACTGTCTCACATTACAGGCGGATTCCCACGGGTTATACGGATAACCTGTCTGAACACAAAAAAGAATGTCCAACCGTTGAAGCTTTTGGCCAGTGTTTGCTCACAAATAATTGCAAGTTTTTCCAGGCATTAAAAGTGATTTCTTATAACATGGCTATTGTTACTGCTAGATATCATTACCTCTGAGATTAACAATTACACTATGAAACAACAGGAAAAAAGTAATGGTGGCGAACAAAGCAATTCACCACAGTGTGTTTCAAAATGGCCAATGGCTAAATAAACTCCAGCAGGACAGCAATCCCATTGGCTTACAATAGGTGTACACAGAGAACACCTGAAATTGAGTCATTACTGCCGGTGATTTTCATCCATTATGGGTGCTTATGTTGCCCTGAACTATGAGGAAATATATGGGGATAAAATTCTGCTTCACACTGAAATAAACTTACCTGATTAACTTAACCGCCAATGGAACAATATATGCTTCAAGGCAATGGTTAAGACACTGGCTTCTGAACTACAAAGCCTTTGGCTTAGGGAAACCTCTGCTCAGCAATAAGTAACCTATAAAACCTAGGTATGATGTGGTTTACTGTGTTATTGCTGTTTGACATTTTATGTTGAGGTGCTGTTTTCAGTTACTTTCTCTATGTGAAAATAAAGGGATGTGTGTCCTGTTAATATCATGTCTGTTATATTTTCAACATCAAGGCCTTTGAATTAGGGGCTCCTTTCTGTACATAGTATAGTTTTAAGATATCAAACCATAGAATTTCAAGTTCCATATCACAGCATTGTTTAGACTCAGCATGTTTTAAACGATTTTTGATGTTTAATAGAACCTAGTTTTCTGACAAACACATTTGGAAAAAAAATAACATTTTGATTGTGACCTCTCAACATGTTAGAAGTCTTGAAAAGAAAAGAAACAAGCGTGTAAATGGCAGACCTCTTAAATGTCATTAGTTGCAGAGGGTAAATTGAAAGCATTAGCACTGGAAAATAAGATGTGCATAGGACATAGGCTTATGAAAATACATTTCCAGACTGTGGGGAAATTAGGTACACTTTCTCCAGAAAGGCCCTTCTCAGACGTTGAATCAAAACAAGCATTTCTTTTTTTTACCGTTGTTTATAGCAGAGAGGCACATAATAGATGAGTTGCCGTTTCAAATTCCATTGTCTCTTGGTAAACCACTGGAGTGATATAGTGGGGTTAAGAAGTTAGAAATAACTGGCGCAAATGCTTCACTGAAAGCCTATTTAAGTCATGCCTTTGGTGACTCTACCAGGCAAAATAAATAAAAAAAATAAAGCGAAATGACACGGCCTCGCAGATGCTGCGGTTTCGTGCTATTGGGTGGCTCTTCAGGCTTCACGGTCGGTTTGCGAGTGTACATTCACCTCTCATGAAACGCCACAGTGGCCTGGTGTTTTGCATGATATTCACTCCTTTCACCCTGCCCTTGGGTTGCGCCCTCACCATGGTTACCAAGTGGGATGGCTGTTAATTCCCCATGGCTGCGTTTCCCATGGCAGCTGACGAGGAGTAGGCTATTCAGAGCACCTCTTATTTATGCATTGGCCCTCTCTGGACGTGCAGTAATGCATTACAGTAAGGCCAACACGGCACACAAAACCTTGGTCTTAAATCAACCTTAATGACCTCACTGTCTGAAAGACCGGGACTTGCAGTCTGTTACCAGTGTTGTTCGTTAGAAGGGATACAGGGCTATTGTCAGCCATATGTCAGGGAACATTAGAAATAGGATGCTAAATTGAAACTGAATATATTTCTGCAGTGTGACAAAGCATTATTATCAATAATTTACAATGCAAGATTGTTTAGTTTCTGTAAAACAGAAAACAAGTTAAAGGTTAATTGTAAATATTGAAATACAAATTTGAGTTTATATAAGTATTCTATTAGTTTGTTAACATGTGAGCTCCCTGTCTGACACTGTTTATTAGGCTCACAGGAGTGTAAACTGCCGAGTCACTTACTATTTGATCACGGCTCCTCCACATGCTGATTCCAGTGAAACGGTAAACAGGGTTCAGAAAAGAAACTCGTTCGAATGAAGCACTGGTGCCATCTGTTGGGCAATGATCGTGAGCGTCTCCAAATAATGCAGTACTGGTGGGAGGTAGTGAGGGATATGAACCCTTCATGGACTGGTGAATATATAAGGTTTTTTGTCTCAGTGTCATTAAAGTCACATCATACAGAGGCAATCACTCAAAACTAAATACACATTTTGGTGTTCAGTATTTTAAATAACCATGAATATACATGTTTTAGATTTTTCCTGTGATACCACATAATTGCCTGTTATACCAAATAAAGGTACATTTTGCATTCTTTTATATTCTAAAATGAAATTGACCTCTTCTCAATTTTAATATTCTATTTTATATTTGTATTAACATTTTTGGGCAAGTATGATGAAAGCATCTCAATTGATCATTCATTTGCATTAGTTTAATGAACAGAATCCAAAGTTCAGCAGCAAATTTAAGAAAATTAGAAAAGAATGAAAAGTGTGTCAGCTGTCCACAATCGCATCCAATTCTTTGCTTTCTCACAATTTCAGCAAATTCTTTGTAAAGGTATTTTTTGATGTCTTAATTATGCTTGATACATATCTTAAACTGAAGATAATTAGCATGCCAATATGCCAATATGCCAAAATAAGTGTAATGTAATATGGGCCAATATGTATTACCAATGTTGTGTCATTACATTATTTAGCGATGGGTTAGCGATGGGTTCTTACAGTAGTAGTAAATGGTAAATGGACTGCATTTATATAGCGCTTTTATCCAAAGCGCTTTACAATTGATGCCTTTCATTCGCCAGAGCAGTTAGGGGTTAGGTGTCTTGCTCAAGGACACTTTGACATGCCCAGCACGGGGTTTTAACCGGCAACCCTCCGACTGCCAGACAATCGGTCTTACCTCTTGAGCTATGTCGCCCCTACATCTACATATCAAAGAGAAAAGATATTTGCACTGCAAGTTCAGCTTCTCTAAGTAGACCTGTCTGTTACTATGTGGGAAGGTCTTTTACGCACACTGTCCACATACGTAGCCTGGGTACACTGTAGCTGTTGGCATGCATTCCATTTTGTTCCGATGGGTACTCTTTGTTTCAGATTCTTTCCCCAGACTCTCCTCCCCCTTTCCAAGGATCTGCTCAGTTGCTTACCTTCATTCATTACTGCAGTGAGCAATCCCTTCCCAACTGCTTAGATTGATAGTGATGGCCTTCGTATCTCTCCCACAGACATCTTTACAACACTATTGAAGGTAGCCCATTGGTCCAGTCACAAATGAAAACTACACAAATAAATATCAGTTATGTGCCTACAGTATAATGCCCATCATTCACCATTCAGTCATGATGAAACTACATGATCCTGCATAGTATGACTTAGTATGTATATCACCAATGGCTCACAAGTTCAAAATAGAGGAGGCAGAAATTTTGATCATAATCTGCCTCTTGCTGTTCATGGTTACTTAGTTTGATGAGTAATCAAGCAACAAATTACCTGAATAATTAATATGAGTTAGCAGCTAATTGCAATGGTCTCATACCCTGTGCTCTGTGCACTGTGAAATTGTGAACCTTTTTCAAAAATTTGACAACATAATTGATTTGACAACATGGATAAGTAGCTCTTTGTTCTTCCGTGTCAGATCCGGGGCATGTTATCAATGTGTAAACTTAATTACTATATGCACACAATTTAAATGCTCACAGAAATCCACCAATGCTACGGCTTCACAAGCTTTTGATTTGTTTTGTTATGTGAAAGCAAATTTTAATGTCTTCCACCTTTTTGCATTGAAGAGTGAAGAGAAAATATCACTGCTATGGTTAACATTTTTCCCCTGAAGCTTCACTGGCCTTCTGAGTAGTCTCTCACTTGTAATCTGTAGCCTTAGCAATGAAATATGCACATTTGCCAAACCTGACCATATTCAAAGATGTTAGTTGTTGCAATTGTAGTTGTGGTCTCCATTAAGCTTAATTCGTCCAATTGTTTTTTTTTTTTTGTTTGTTTGTTTTTGCTGGGTTTAAAAATAGAAAGTCACATCCTGTTGGCCTTTTCCAAACTGGCTCCACCCAAGTACCCCTGCTGTGAGGACCTTTGCACTCCACCAGACTTTCTCCCAACCACGTGATTGGCCAGCATGGTTCATTTCTTTTTTTTTTTCTTTTTTTTTCCTTGGCTATTTCTACCTTCAAAACTATTCTTTGACCAGCCTACTGACTCTTACCCAGAATAGCTGGAATTACACCATTATGCCATGGACACATGGTGGACAATGCGAATATCATACAGTAGCAGTTACATATGAATTTTGGTTTGGGACTCACTCATACAGACTCAGTACATTTCAGGCCATTCATATGCATTTCTGTACCTGGCAGAGTGTTAGCAGTTCATATCATGAAATAGCAGCTGAAATTTCACAGACTTCATCAAATCTATAATTGTTTCATCTTTGCCTGGGGATTTATCTTACATAAGGTTTTGTAATGACAACAAAGATTGACACTATATTTACTGTTAAATTCAAAGTATTGGTACAGCGACACAATATTTGTTGTTTTGGCACTGTACTGCAGCACAATGGATTTGAAATATAACAATGAATATGAGGTTCAAGTGCAGTGAGTGAATGAGTGACGGATCTCTGCTGGAATTACAGCCCTTTTTATATATACTCCCTTTATTTTAGGGGATCAAAAGTAAACTGGAAGACTGGCTGCTCAGCCATTTCTTTGCCAGCTGGGTGCCTTTGCATAATAATTCTTTACTTACTGAGTCCTTTAATTTTAAAAAGTCCTAGTTTAATCCAAGCTGGCAGGAGTGTCTCTATCCTTTTCTTGATTTGCTTGTTTTATGTTTTTTATGATTTACGTGTATATATTTTATACTGATTTTATGTTTGTGGATTGTTGTTGTTGTGTTGTCACTTGTTTTAATGGCGATCTAATGCCTGGCTGCAACAAAATATCAAAGCTGAAATTGAACAAGAAACTTAAAAAAGGTCATTCTACTGTGTGTGTGGAATTTGCATTTGAGGTCGCTCTTGACTCTCAACATGAGAACCAAATAAGTGTTAATTCCAGGAAAGTAAGCCGTCGTGTGACTGAAAAACCAAAATAAATCGATCTGAGACAAAACCAAAATTAACTTTTTGATACATTGTTAGGAAGCAAGAACTTCAGGCAGTCATGAAAATGATTTGCACGCAAGTGCTAAATATGACAACTTGATTTAACATTATGTCAATTTCTCCTATTACTGTCGTTCCTCTAAAATGGAGGGACTATGTATAAAAAGGACTGTAATTTCATCACAGATCACCCGATATACTGTAGATGTAAATACCCTCAAATTAAAGCTGACAGTCTGCACTTGACCTCATATTCACTGTTTTATTTCAAACTCAATATGTTGGCGTACAGAGCCAAAACAACTAAATTGTGTCTCTGTCCCAATACTTTTCATTAAACATTCTTAATATGACCTATTAGCCACATTTATTATATAATAGTATATATTTATTTCATTAATATTGAATATTAACTAACCGCATTAAATAAACACGTCGGGTAAGCTTTTAAGTCTGTTGCAAAAAAAAAAAAAAAGAACCGAATCATACGTGTGACGTCATGACGTAAGCTCTCGGCGTTTCTCGGCTGCCGCTATGTCCATTTTTCTTATGAAACTGTTGGAGTGAAAATATTTGCTGATTGGAACCAGACGAATGGTGTCAGCTAACAGCAGATCCCAATATGAGTCTCCTGTGTCGAATTTTCCACAGAGGACTGTTGTATGGACGGACACAATATTATTCTGTGACTGGACCTCGGGGTTTCTGCTGTGGCGTTCCTCGAAATGACCGTACATGGCTTGACAGCGCTGGTTCGGCCAGGTGAGGTGTACCCTTTAAACTGTCCTAGCCAACAGTCCTAGCTAATGACGGATCCCCAGTGATCGTGATGTTGTTATCATAGACACGGCTAGCTGCGTAACTAGCTAGCTGAAATAAGATGACATTGTTTTGCGCAGAAAATAACTTGACGAGCCACGATTGCCAATTTGTATAACACATTTTTCAAATTGCGTAAACTAACTAGCCAGCAAGCAATCAAGCATTAATGACTAGCCAGCTTCCTAACTAGCTTGCAAGCTAACATTAGCTCGTGATCTCAGTTACAGTAAGAAGTGTGCGTGATTAAATTTTAGATTGGGTTTGGGGGTGCTAGCCTAGCTAACGTTAGCTATGGATGCGTGAATCTTAAGGTGGTTATGTCAAGGTAACATTAACGTTAGCTAGTCTAACTACAGTTCTCTGGGGCGTACATGTTGTACCCTAAACAAACAAACAAACACTAATAAACATGGATAGCTGGGTGATGCAAATTTTATTAGTATATCATCAGCAATGTAACGTTACAGTTTTCAAAAGCTGAAGTCACCTTTTCAGGTCATTGTTAAAGGCTAGCTAACGTTGATAATTCATGTGTATGTTCTTTTTTCAGCCCAGTAAATCTGACGTATGATGTGTTTGATGGGAAAGGGACAGACACTCCCCTCGTATTTCTTCACGGTTTGTTCGGCAGTAAATCCAATTTCCACTCGATAGCCAAGTCTCTGGTGCAAAGAACAGGGAGAAAGGTAACGTTGATTATAATGGTGGAGGATGAGGTCAAACCTTACGATTAAAAAAAAAACTGAGTAACATAACTTAACATTACGTAAACTCCAAAGTCAAGATTATCTAAAAAGTAGTTTCTTTTTTCTCAATTCATGGGCATTCCCTAAGGTATCGCTGAAAATCTTATCTTGGTGTCATTCTCCATTAAGACCTAGGTGATTTTGCTAGCTAGATATCTAGCTAGCTAGCAGCAGCTATCTGTACTGCCGCAGCGAATGCCCTCGGTTTTGTATTGTATTATGGAACTATTTATTGTGTGTTATATGAGGTACAAGAAAATAATTTCTGTGGAGTTTTAATTTTATATCCTGTTTGTTGGGTAATTTAATATGAGTTTCTCTCCCACGTCTATGCTAGTGTCCTAATTCTCCTTTGTCCAGTTAGGTGCTGACTGTAGATGCTCGTAACCATGGACACAGTACGCATAGCCCTGTTTTGACCTATGAAGCGATGACCAGTGATCTTCGGCAGCTCCTTGGCCAGCTGCACATAGGAAAATGTATTCTGATTGGCCATAGTATGGGAGGCAAGGTGGCCATGTGCACAGCTCTGATGCAGGTAAATAATGAAGGATTCGATCTCTAATATCACATCCAAATCAGTTCACTTTTACTGCACAAGCAATGCAAAGCTCTTGGCTTTTTAGCTTGGAACCCTTCATAGAGAGCTTACAGATGAGAACAACCACACTGAGTTCTGTGTCACTCATTTCCTCACTCAGCCAAGTCTGGTGGAGCGACTTGTTGTGGTAGACATCACTCCAGCGCAGTCCACGACACGAACCAACTTCCACGCCTACATCCAGGCCATGAAGGAAGTGAAGATAGCCGGTGCCATCCCCCGCTCTACAGCACGCAGGCTGGCCGAAGACCAGCTCCGCAATCTCATCAAGGTCAGTGATGGCACAGCTCAGCTCGGCGCTGCTAAAGTCAGCTTGACATCATCTCATATGGTCTTCGCTGTAATTCAGTTCTCATCAAAGCTGCACATGCAGAAGCACATTTACCAAACCATACTTGTCTGATGTCTGGTAATTGGCCTGTATATTCAGCAAACACATTTTTGAAAACCACACTGAGTGAAAGTAGCTTTAGCTATAGCCATAGCTGCTTCATTGATCACTTTTATAGAGTACAAGTCTCTCTTTTTTTTTGTTGTCTTGACTATAATAATAAACAAACAAAGTATGTTATTTCTGTAAGGTTACTCCTTACTCTTTTGTATGGTTCATACCAAACTTGGAATGTAAGTCCCCATTAATTTAATTACATAACTTTTGAGGAAGGGATTGTGTTGAAATTGGGCCGACCATGGTTTGTGACTGTTTACATCTGGGTTTGAACAGGAACGTTCTGTGAGACAGTTTCTCTTGACCAACTTTGTGGAAGAAAATGGTCACTACGCTTGGAGAGTGAACTTGGAGGCCATTTCTAAGCATCTAGAAGACCTCATGAGTTTCCCCAATTTTGATGCAACATATGAAGGACCAACACTTTTTCTGGGTGGAAGCAACTCCGCTTACATCAGGTAAACTCTACAAGAGGTAAAAAAAAAAAGAGTAGCAACACTGCAGCACCAGCCAGGATCCTTACCGTTTTTTAAATATATGTTATTTCCTCATTTCACCAAATTGTTTCACCAAAACCTGAATAATAGTATTTTATTTCTCTCAAATTCTTTCCTTTGTGCAGCTCTGAGGATTACCCTGAGATCCAGCGTCTGTTTCCCGCTGCAGACATCCAGTACATCCCCGACGCCAGCCATTGGATCCACGCAGACAAGCCTCTAGACTTCATCAGCTCCATCATTTCCTTCCTGCAGTCCTAGCCGCGTGTGTCGGGCGCCGCCCTGGACAGCTGGAAAGGGAGCTGGACCAAACAAACTTTACCAACACAGCGCAACATAATCCTCTAGGCCCCTCAGCTCGTAGCAGGAGGTCCTATCGCACCTGTGCATATGTTTAATGTATTTAACCCGTTCTGTGTTCGTCAAGGTTAGGTTCTAATCCAAAGATTATTTCACGCAAATATATATTTGTGTATATTTTAATGGAGGTGGTTTTGGATGAAGGTGGCAAGTAGCTGCTGCAGTCGTGGTGGGGGACATTGGCTGTGCCAGCTTGCTATGAATCCCATATGTGGGGTGTTACAGGATACTGCCCACCTTGCCTCTGCATTCCATGTATTGGAGGTCATTTTTTTCAAAGGATAATGCAACCTATGCAACAGAGAGGTTGAACTTGTGTTAAGTGGCGTTTTAATAGTGTGAACAGGCTCTATATACATATTTTTACTATCACTAAGAGTAGTGTGAATTTGATTCTCTCAAGTATGTGATAGCTGCACTTTGGTTGACACTGAACCCGTTCAGTTTTATCTTTCTACAAATTTTTTCAACGGGTGAAAGTGGTAGTATCTCGGGAGACAGCTTAGATGCAGTACACGTTGTAAATATACTTTGTCCTTATTCAAATGTGTAGCTACTTATACAAATATGAGAACTTGTCAGGTACTGTATTTGGGGGACTTTATTGAAACAATCCGTTTTGTCAGTGACTATCAGTTGTTTGAATGTTGTTTGTTATTCATCTTATTTAGGTGATGACGCAAAGAGTTATTAACTGTTATAACCTTACACTGAGTAAAGATTTGCTTATTGACTTAAAAATGCTTGCTGCCATACTGTTGCCAATTTACCAGACTGGTTTTTTTTGCCTGGTCATTCCCTCTGTGTAGTTACAGTAAGGGAAACCAAGTTAAATGATAGTTCCTGTGTTCTATGTTTTTGTTTATGATATTGGTTCAGGAGCCGCCTTTGTGCCTATGTAATATCAGAAATATTTCGTGCAATAGGTATATCGGGCTCATATTCATAAAGCGTTTCGGAGGGGCGCTGACTTGGGGTCAGTTTTCCCCCATCTGTTGCAACATTATTCGTTATGAGCTAAAAGGTAAGATTGATTCTAAATGAGCTCTTCTAACCTGAGACGCTTTTTGACTACAGCCCCTGGCCAACAGTGAAGTAACTGCCGTGCAAGGCTAACGGAGCCCTAAAGCACAATGTGTTATGGTTAGCACTGGTATTAGTTTTAAAGACCCTAGATTGGAGCATGTCCGCACTAGCTATGTGCAACACCTTATGGATTTTGCCTCACGTTGTGTTGCACAAGGCAGAGTTCTGTCATGTTGAATATTTCAGCTACTGGACTGGTTGTACTCAAGAAACTCATTGTGATATGTGTGTATTTGTATAAATGTGACTTTATTCAACAGTGTAAACAACATAAACAATTTTTCTTCAGACACACCATACACAGCTGTTACGGTTTCTGAAAGCATGCCTTGTCATTCTTGTAGGGTTGATGATCACATTGTCATTAAATATATTATTATGCAATTCAGTTTATCCAGTTTAATTATTCTGAAGCATAATTAACTTCAGTCAGAGGCGTTCAAAGATGCATAGGCTTCCTAAAATCTGTAAGAAAATGTGACAAGCAGTGTAAAATGCAAGAAATGTAAAATGTTACATTCCAGTCATACAATCATTTAGATTTTGTCATATTATGTAACAGCTTGAGAACCAGTATGTGTATACTGCCTTAAATACATACTGTACATGTGAAAAAAGCATAACCCTTTAGTGGTTTTCCTATTTACAAATATCTGTCCTTCTTTCCACATGCTTCTGTATTGTAAAATACTGAGCCAGGTGGGGGCGCAGTGAATTTAATTACACGCTTTATAGTGTTCTAAGTGCCAGGAGAAAGGAGGTAAGTGTACAACAGTTTTATAATGGAATACCAAAGGAAGCGTTTGGCACAACCTGCCTAGTAGCACAATACTGTAGCAAAGCCTTTCTCTTTTCACAGAAAATGGCAGCTGTCAACTGAAAGCATGTTTACAGCTGATAAATGGTGCAGCAGCTTTTCACTTAGTTCATTTTCAACATGGAGCATTAAAGAGTTCTGTAGTCCCCCTGGTCTGGCTTTCAGATGTCCCTTAGTCCTAACATGAAAAGCAAGGCAAGGACTTCATAACTTAGTTATAACCTCAAACCTATTTTCAATCTGGCTTTTACATGTAAATTGAGGGTGCTGCTTCAAACTGAATCAGTTTGAAAAGTTAGCCCTTCTGCATGCAGCATTCTACATGCATCTCCTTGGGAGTTCTATTCATTCCTCGCCCTGAAAATGCATCATGTAACATTCATAACAAACCAATAACAGGGCCTGCTATATACTCTGACTACAGCTGCTGAAAAGCTTTTGCAAATCAAACACTAAAGAAAATCTGCTTCTGTTCAAAGGCTCCTGAATAATTACTAGAGCGATAAAGTATTGATAATTCTACATTTCTGAGCCTTTGTGTTATCTAAAATATGCTAAATTAAGGGGGACTCAGCAAGTAAAATGAAACTTGGCTCAAATTGTATTTTTTGATTCTTAAAAAATCCCCAAATCCTGTGGCATCCAGTCGAACTTACACCAATACAGTATGTTCTACTCTACTTAACTGTTCCTTAATAAACACTTTGATGAACACACTATCAGTAAATACTGTCAGGATCTATACAAACATTAATATTCACATGCACAGGATTGAAGCTTCTACATTCCTTATTATGTAATTCATTTATACAAAAAACCTTCTCCTTCATGTTCACCATTGTCTGTCTTTACCATAGAGTACTTTGATCCTAGTGGTCTGATTTAAATGAATGTTCAAAGTTCAACTGAACTTTCAAAGTACAGCATAGAATATCCAAAAATAAGAAAATAAAAATATGGCCATACGTACAGTAAAAAATAAGTTCAACCCAAAATGATTTCCCCATGAAGCTTTTCTTTCTCGCTTCAGCGTCTGAGCGCAGACTCGCCATTTCAGAGATGGGAGTTCAGCAGCACGCCCACGTCAACCGTGAGCCGTTTGTGGGCTCCGCGCTAGCTGGCAGCCCGATGGCTGATGGTGCCCGCCATGCCAGGGTTCAGTTTCCGTGCTGGCCAGTCTTCCCCCGTTTCAGCCAGTCTCTCCAGTCTTTCCTCTCCGAGGTACGGGAGGAGGAGGTGGGGGAGGGGGGGTGTTGGCGCTCCAGCTTGGGGGTGCTGGACCGACGCAGGAAGGCTAGTCGGTTTGTGCTGCTGTTGCTGCTCTTCTTCACGCCTGTCTCTGACAGCTGTTGGCTTTGCAGCTGCTGGTTGAGGATCACCTGAATGTCATCCTGTGAATATAGAGAATACCTTCATCAAAATCAGACTGTTCCCAGTGATACGAAAAACTAACACTTCAATTTGCAGTGAGACAAATTTACTAACCACTGGAGCTCTTCTAAAAACGCAAGATGGCACCGAGTCCCAAGCAGATGGCCTTGGCTCCCCTCGCCTGGCGAGCATTCTGACACAGGGCCAGCTGCCACTCACATTTAAACACTCGCTCTTTAAACTGCTGGTGTGGAAAAAACCGTGACGCCCCAGGCCCTGACCGTGTAACAAGGCCACATTAGCTTTGTAACTGACACTGGTGGGAGGTGACCAGTGAGGGGTCACGCGTGGGCCTTCCTGCCCAGTGTCCCTGGCTGCTCACCTGCCAGGCCTCCAGCTCCTGGGACAGCTCCAGCTTGCGCTGAATGGCCTCCAGCAGCTGATTGTTCAGGGACATCATGTCGTTCTTGCTGCGCAGCAGCTCTGCCTCCATGGCTTTCTTCCTGCTCGCAGCAAAGAGGAAACGGGCATCGTATGGCTCGCTCGTTCATGTTCACGTCTCAAGTGTTTTTTTTCTAATACAGAACAGACTGAAAGAAACCTGAGAGCCTGGGCCTCAGCCAGCCCACTCACTTTGCGATGGCTTCATCTCGGTCCCGTATGGCCTGCTGTGCCAGCTCCCTCTCCCGGCTGTTCTCCACCCGGCTCTTCAGCTCAGAGTTCTCTGCCATCAGCTTAGCGTTCTGTGAGAGAAGGGGGTGGGGGGAGGTGGAAAAGGAGATGTTCAATTTGACTAATTGGTTTGTAGGAGTCCACCCGGCCCATTCAAGGGTGAGTCACTGTGGGCCAATGCTTTTAGAGCAGTTCATTTTCTTACTTACTATGCATGCTTGATTACACCATACCCCAGTGTATGCATTGAAATAAATACACCCAGTGGTTTGGTTTCTCTTTGTAACCACATACAGTACAAACACATCTTGCTCCTTCGGTTTACTTTATTATTGTTCATAATTGTTTCACTCAGATGGACTGAAAGTGAGTCCCTAGTATACATTTTTTTCTGCTACCAAAAATACACAGCAGAACATTCCTGGAAAAATGGTGCGTGGGAGGGTGCTTGCAATAATGTGTTTTTGAGGACTGTTTCCTGTCTCTGCCTGAAAATATATTTATGTTTGTCAACACCTACTTAGTATTTTTATTATGACATTTCTTTGACCGACATTAGTATCCGAAGCATCAACCTGAACTCATAAGACCTTCAACAGTCCAGGATCATCCTTGTGTATCTCAGAATTGTTTGCACATTTGGTAAAGATGAGCAAAAAAGTCTATTGAAATTGTCATCGATTTTTATCAACTTGCACCCAAAATATGAGAGAATTCTAACCTTCCATTGAGGTAAAATTTTTCAGAGAAAATACATTTCTTCATATAGAAATAAATAATACACAATAAATCTCTCTCAAGTATTGCATCCATAGAAATTATTTTGAAACATATATAATAGAAGTATACTGGTATCTATATTTTACATGAATTAAGTTCATTGGAGCTCTTAAGCAGGCAGCCATAACGGGGAGATAAATATGAGGTGACACACATTCCAAGTTCCCTTCGTCAACCATTAACGCAGGGAAGGTCAGAGAACACACAGACGGAACAAGACAAAATGTGCAATGCCATGAATCAGTCAATAGCCATAAAAAATAGCAAATAGCCTGAAAATACCCATCTTCACTATTAGAGCAGTAATGAATAAGTTTAAAACAGTGGGATAAACCTGCCTGGAAGAGGACTACATGGAGGAATGGTCTCATATCCCTTGATATGTGTTCTCTCACCTCATCAAATATAATAGGAGAAGACACAGTGCAGCTATCTTGGCAAAGGGAGTGTGCACAAAGTAAGAAATACAAGTGTTAAGGATTTCATTCTCTGTGCAGTCATATAATCCTCTTATTACATAGAAACCATTTGATAAATGATAGTGAATTTCATCAATAATGTTTGTCCATATTAATTGATGGTGTCAATAATTATTGAGGGCACTGTATATCTGTAATTAGCATAATGCCATTTATCATTACGCTACTTCAAATATACTGCCGCATAATGCCTTTATTTTATAAACCGAATAATAAATCCAAATATGACCACATGGTGGCGCACAGACCACATGCTGAGCTAGTTGAACCAGTATGAAAACAGGCCATGTGGTTTGATCACGCGCATACACATTCAAAATAAAATTCCATTTAAAGTCCACGTCAACCCTTTAAGGTGTAAGATCACAAACATGAGAACAGAATGTTCTTAACAATCCCTACTGGTAATTGAAAGCAATGGAGTTCTACAATGCTGACATATAATATTGAAAAAAACATTTTAAAAATAGACTGCATGAGCTGCATGGGAATGAGCGTACCTGATTTCCACTTTGTGTGCAGAACTAAACTGATGAATTCACTTTCAAGCACTTTTGTTCAAATTGCTGAGTAACAACAGTTTCGCCCATTCACATTAAATCCCTGCTGGAAGGCAGGGCGATAAACCAGATTGGCACAGATTGATGGTTCCTGCTCTATTTCCGCCATCCTGGACAACGGCTTGAACAACACAAGCGCTCGTTACCTGATCCCGGAGCTCCTGTATCAGGTCGGCGTTCTCACGCACACTGCCAACAAAGGGGGCATTCAGCTCCTGAGAGACAGAACGTTACACGCAGATCAGGTGTCAGTGGCAGTCATCCCTGAGGTCTGTGGCCCCTATGTGCCCCTTTGTTCTGGGTGGACGAGGAAAGGCTCTCTGCACACCGTGAGGCTTATGTTTCTGATCACAATGTCAGTGTCCTAAACTCCTTTCACAGGCCACTTCTGTGTAAGACATCCGTGCTTTCACAGGCAGTGAACTGGTTCATCGCTGCTCAACAGGGGAAGAGGAGAAGCAATGTCACCCAGAGATCTAATGTTAGCCTCTCGTCAGTTTTATGTAACAAGCACAGAAAAAAATCCACCAGTGTTCATTCACACACAACATTGTCCATTCATAAGTGCCTGTGCAAACACCACATCAATGGAGCAGTAAGGGCACTGGCTTCAAATAAAGGAGGTAGACATCAGATCAGATCACTTTTAGAGAGGGCACAAGTGAACTGAAACACTGGGTGTGGTCACATGGACACATTTGTTGAATACAAGTTGTTTAAGGTCAAAAATAAAGCAACCTAACAAAACATTCTCTGGTGTCCAGACTGAAGTTAAAAATAGAACATGCATTCACTGTTCACTAAGAGAATGCAGGCCACATTCCGTTATCTCTCTTTGTCTCAGTAAGACCGACGTCAGGACTCCCAATCAAAATAAAGAGCAAAGCACTGACATCATACAGCCTTTTTTAAACTGTGTTTGGTTGTGGCCATTATATGTCCACAGTCACTGGGTAAGTTCCCTAAAATGGGGTGAGGTGAGGTGAGGTGAACTGCTGCGGTGCGGGTCTGGCGCAGCCGTGCTGGGGGTCTCACCTGAGGGTCCCGGCTGCAGGCGAGTCGGTGAGCCACGGTTCTGAGCTGGAGCACAGCGCCGTCCAGGCTCTCCGGCCACAGGGACTCCCCCGGGGTCTCCTCCTGCTCCGTCAGGGGAAGCAGGACCTTCAGGACGGACAGCACTTCCTCCTTCACCTGGGGCAGGGGGAACACATCCATGTCAAAGCAGCCTGTTTTTTAGGATCGTTGCCTTAAGCTTTGACCAGAGCCAATTCCCCAAAAATTATTTTTTTTAATGTAAGCAGTACTGTCATAAGAAAACGTATATTAATAAAAATTAAAGTATGAAAGCAAAACTATATATATATATATATAAATCATTTTAGCAGCACAGAATGCCATTTATTTAAAAAAACTACTGCCTCAATAAGAGCAAGAGAGATGACAGGCATTATGTAGTTGTTGTGATGGAAAGCGCAGCAATGACAAAAACAGGAAATCCAACTGCATCACATTTCTTCCCAGGTGAACTTACACATCCTGTATAACACCTACTTCACTTGCGTTGTCTGGTTGCTAATAGGCAGATGTGGGAAGTTTCATAGAAAGCCTTTTAAATAAACAGGAAATATGTGACAAAGGAAGAACAGCTAAAAGGAAAAAGTGCAACAATCCAACGAACAGCCAAAAATAATAGCGCTGTGGTACTTTTAAGTGGACAGCAACCTTCAGAATGTTGTTGGTCTATTGTTTTAGATTCAGAGTACATCCAAATAACACAGTGGTCCACCTGTTATAATACTTTGTCAAGTACTATGCAGATGATCTCTAAGTATGTTTTATTCGAAAGAAACTATAACATATGACACAGTCCCAAATTAGCTTTGTTTCAACAAGGGAAAATGTGAGCAGTAGGTTCTTTCCATGTCATACACCCACGGCTGATTAAAGGGGATTTCCTTGAAGTGATCTTTCTAAATCCAACCATGTACATAAAGTTCAAACAACAAAGCAACTTCAGTGCTCCAACCCATCTCCATCTGTCTGTCTATCTGTATTTTTGCTGTCTCCTAATCTGTCTTTCAATCCACCAGAGAACAGTCTCTTCCCTTAGAGATCACATGTCCTGAGAGAGGCCAGGCACCAGGCTATCTAAGTGACCCTGAATTCGACATCATTTCTGTTCCTCGTTTCCTCCTGCTCGGCACTGGGCATGTCTCATCTTGCCCACAGCGCAAACAGCCAAGTAGGTACAGTAGTGTTATAGAAATGCTCCAGTGGCAGGGTGTCCTTTACACTGGACAGGCCTGCTGAGTGGGGTTTACCTGCTCCTTGTCCTGACTCCAGCTCATGTTACTGAAGCTCTGCTCCAGTTCAGACAGCAGAGATGCTTCGCCCCGCCCAGACTCCTGCATGGAGATCTCCTCCTGCAGCTGCTCCACCTGTTCCTGCAGCTGCTGGTTCCTCCCACGTGACACCTCCACCTCTCTCTCAACGTCTGCCAGCTACACATACACACAGACAAGAGCAGTGTCACAAAGGACACACATGCGCATATCGAGCTCACGTTTACACTCACCCTCACAAAGAGATATACAGATACACCCACCAACACACAAACACACTCAAATACCCATAGAAATTCACACCTGCTTAAAACACAGATATACACACCTACACACACACACACACACACACACACACGTAATTACACTCAAATACCCATATAAATACCCAAACCCTCACTCACACAGGTACGTACACATACACATACGCTATAATACAAAGTCACACAAACACACCTGCATAGAACATACACAATCATATTCATGTAGCATAATCCCCACGTAAAATAAACCCTGTCATTCTGGTTTGTGTTCACAAATAGAGAAGAGCTTGACAGTGCCAGAAAAATATGGAATGCTGCAACGCCAGTTATGGCAACAAATGAAACCTGAAACGATGCCGAAACGCATGCTGAAACCAGGGGAGTGGACTATCGCCATTCCGCGAGGTCTTGAGCGATGAGTTAACGAGCGAGCAGAGAGGCCGAAATACCTGCTGAGTGCGCTGTAGGCCCTGCTCCTCCTGCAGAACCAGGTGTTTGTGCAGGGAGGCCAGGCTGTCCTGCAGGCCCGCATTCTCCTGACACACCGCCTCTAGCCGCTGCTCCAGAGACTGGTTCTTCTGCGACAGACACGCCACCTGAACACAGCCACACACACACACGCGCGCACGCTTGTCACGCCTGTGACTCGGACAGGTGAGGGGAAGAGGGCCTATTATTTAGCGATTTTACTTTTTGGCTGTATTATTTTTGTTTAGCTGTGTTTTCCCCTGAATGGGCATGTAAGCATATATAAGTTGTAGCATCCGAACGCAAAAAAAGTTTGTCACGTAGACCACTTTTAAACAGAGTCCGTTTTAACTACACAGCAGCAGTAGGGACTGAAGATTAACTGTCTTTACCTAAGAAACTGAAGGGCAACAGGGGCAACAGAAGCCTGCGGCTCTCCCAGGGCCTGTACCTCACCTGCTCCTTCATGGCGCTGATCAGCTCCTCGTCCCGGGACCCAGAGCAGCCCTGTTCGCGGAAGCCCTGTTTGAAAGCCTGCAGCTCGGCCGTTAGCGCCCGCTCCGCCTCCAACGCCTGCACAGAGTGAAGGGATTGCTCTGTCAGCAAGTACTGCCCCCGCTTCACCGTCACTCCGTCAGCAAGTACTGACCGTTCCACTGTCCCCACTCCCTCCCAGCCCTTACCACGCCTTGTTTCACTGCTACTACAGATGCAAGAGTAAATCACAATAATGTTCCTTTCCATGAGAGAAGCACAGTAAGTTTCAATATTCCACCCAAACTACACATCATAGCAAAAGCACTTTACTGAACATTTCCCATACAGTGAAAGATTTTGCTCTGTTGAACAGCGTTCAATCAAAACCTCAACAATGGACTTGGGGTAATGGTTGTTTAGAATAATGGTGGAATAATAATAAAAGCATTCAGACCACAAAAACAATATAGTGAATGAGCATGTGTGGAGCCAAGCCCCTTAAAAAGAAAAACTCTGCAGGCACTGGAGCCTAGAGGCACAGACGGAGGCTAGTGTCCACAGCCCTAAATAAGCTGTTTGCCAGAGCGGCGTCAAGTCCCATTACACTTAGACAAAGGTGGACAAGGGACCTGCAGTGGGCAGAGAGGGACATCTTGGTCTTACAAATGGCATTGTCATGCCCTGTTGGACAGAGCCAGCCATAAAGGCTGGGGGATAGGAGTGAACATGTTTGGAGGTACGAAGCAGAAGAGAAATGAAATGAAATGAATTCCGTAAAAATTAACTTATGTAAATTGTGCACCACATTGAGCAAGATAACAAGATTGCAAAACACTTGTGATTCATTTACATGGCCAGTCACTGGTTACTTCAAAGTCTGAAAAAATGTAACCATGTGTGCTTTGCGGCCAGAATGAAACCCTTTGTATACGTGGGATGTACACTTATGTAACACGGTTGTTATACACGATTAAATGCCTCCTCTGGAGATGCACTTTTCTGTGCTCATTTTGAGAAGTAGCCCTGTTTGTTCTTCGCCTGCATCTGTGATCTCATTGTTCCACTAAACTAATAAGTAAAAATGATAAAAACCCAGGCCCCTTTATGTAGAAACTAATGAGGTTTGACATGAAAACTCATCCTGAATAACTTCTCTTCAGTGAAATACTGAACCAATCAGGAAGTAAACAACAACACCAACTGAAGAATGCTTCATGCTACAGAACACAGAGATGCCCACTCCCCAAGGCTATGAAGAACATTAACCATGAGATGGCACTAAACAGACATTGAAGTTGCACAAGTACGTATGCACCTAACAAATCAATGTTTTAACAAAACACAGCTGTAAATTGTGTTAAAAGGTACAATAAAATTGCAGTAATAAAACTAGCTATATAGCATGCTAGCTGAGCTATGCTTATTGATAGCCTGGTTAGCATATAATAGCAGATAATGTTACAGGAACTATATGAAAGATTGCAGATGGCTTGCTAAAAATTGCGGTGATCACACTAAAGTTTAAAGGTCTAACTTTCTCCAGTAAGAAACAAAGGCCATCTGCTCTTTGTTTAGGTCTTTCATCATTTGTCCACTGGAAATATGGAAGTGCTTCCAACTGCTTGGCATTTTCCGAGATTTCCAAGTGTTCCCCAGTTTGGTGCGACCAAATAAAAGCATGAAAGGAAAATAACCCCTTTCCATGCAGTACTTTGGAGGAAAATCACTGTAAAAATAGAAATTGCAATCAAAACACTGTAACGCACAAAATAAATTACAATGCTTAACAAAAATGGTAATGTTGGGATATATGGTAACAGGGCAACCTTAAATGCTTACATCCTATGCACATAGCATCAATTCTTAAATGCACAGAATAAGATCCTTCATTTCTGTGACTCGTAAGATTTACTATGCTTTAAGTATCCGCAGTGATGCTTTTCCAATAACTTTGAAAAGGTTTCAAAGCTGCTATTGATTACCCTACCCTCATGTTTTACACAGAGAACTACATAGTCAATAATATGATTTAGTATGACATTTAACAATATTTTGATAGCATTGACCCTCTGCTATGTTACTGCCAGGCTTGAGAAATGACCCTACCCAGAGAATAGACTTCAACATTTTCATCATTCATGATTAATCAGATTTATTGGGCCTTGAAAATAGTTATATGCCCACAGTGATTTCTGTGTCATATATAAAGCAACCACTTCTTCTGAATATTAGTGTTTAATTTCCATGAAAGATATATTACTGTAGATTACTGTAGATATATTATTGGGGTTGGATCTTATCCCAGCATTCATTGGGCAAGAGGAAAGAATACACCCTGGACAGGTTGCCAATCCATCACAGTTAGCTAGACCATTAAGACATAAACTTAAACTTAGTTTTCTCATAATACCTCTACTGACGGATCTGTGCAATTTTTTACAGATTGTTTTATGATTCTCAGTCAATATATGTATAGTTTAACAGCCCGATGTGTCTTGGTTTCTGCCTGAGAGAAGTTCAATAAAAATGTTTGAAGGGTGATATTTTGACAAGGAAAATATGACAAGTTCCAGGAGAAGAAAATGAATAACTGTTTTATATCCGTTCTGAGGGATGAGCACACACTGGTTCCTCCTTTTAAGCCTTATCAGTGAGACACACACCCATCCCATTTACATATTTATTTGTTCAGGTTGACGTAATGACACCCAGGGGTGGCATTAAAAAATGACAATAAAAATCCAGCACAGGCAGGGTACAAGTTCTCTCTTCAGATGAAGAACCATTAATTTCACTGAGTGGTGATCTATGACGAGGATTGTCTTATCTATGTCCTAACGTTACCTTTATGAGCTGGAAGGTAGAATTGTAGAATTACCATTTACAATCTGTCACATGAAATAAATCACCTTGACACATTCAAATATTTAGAAAATAAGTACTAAATCTCAGAATCGCTACAGTGTCGGACCTGAATGAACCTTTGTCGGTACACAAATCACGTGTCATTCATATCATGCTTACACAGACCTGGGAATCATGAAGTGCCTTTAGAGATACGTCCAGTATATGTGTGTTTCCCCTACAACTAGGTCATGATTATAATAACATTCAAGGGCACAGCAGCGCTGTGAACTAGCCTGGCAAATCAGTTCAGTGTTGACATTCACACACACAAGTAATAGCTTTGGCTAGACAGCCAGCAAGAGTTCTCACACTCATTCTCCCTGAAGCTCTAATTTCTGTTTACTAAACAGCAGACAAAGTTTTCCTGGCAACGTAAACAAATTTAAAAGAACAGATTCCATCTTCCCTCTCAAATTTACAAAAATGCAGAGGAACCCTAAACACACACGTAAACACAAATACACATGTATTCAGACTTACATTCAAACACAGACACACTCATGCCCTCATAAAACAAATAAAGCACAACACAGAAGACACACATGTAAAGATACACCTCCACTCATACGCTGACATGGACTGACTCAAACACACAGGAGACTGAGTCTTACTATACTGAACAAGGAAAACAACTGGCCGACACCGACACCAGAACAGGATGATGCCCACTCCAACTCACCTTCCCAGGCACCACACACCTGGAGAGAGAGGCACTGCTGTTCACCAGGTCTGGTAAAGCGTTATCCATTAAGGGGCAGCGGTAAATGCTCACGTCACTTTTCAATAGGCCAGAGCCTTCCACAGTACCCTTCAGCTCTGGCTCCTTAACGCTGGCTGAGATCACAGAGTCACCCATGGCCTCCCAGCCAGACGAACAGCCAGGAATGAGGAAGGCAGACGAAATTAGAATGCCTGTAAACACGTTTTTCCTGCCTTTGAGTTGAGAAGGAGGTCGTTAATAGGCTGACACTGACTTCAGGCTCCCGGAGTGGAATGGATAACATCTCACGGGAGGTAGGGCTACTCCCTCTCCACCGAGACTATTACAGTACACACGAATTAGCTATCTTTACCGCTCAGGCCGTGACGTTACCAGGAAACAGAAGCACAAATGCACGGTGATCAGCGAATCGCAAACCTGTTTTTTTTCCCCGTACATCTTGGAAGAAATAATGCACTTTAACCTCAGCCAAGTCAACCTGATAATCTAATTACACTTCATGGTGCTCGCACAGTCTGTTACCTGAACAATTTATCGCACACAGTGATAAGAAACAGGCTGTACATAACCCTGGGAGCAGATCACTGCATTTGACGTCTTCATCACAAACTACTGTACATCAGCCTTAACACATTACAGCATGAACAACAAATTACTAGAGCTGAGTCAGGATTTAAACAAAGGAGCCACTGGGCTGTGGGTTGTCATAAGTTTCTGTCGTAAAAACAACTGAAAAACACAACAATGCCCTAAAGAGACTCAGCTCATACACAGTAATTCAATATAGAATGTGATCAGAATTACTCTACAACTCCTATCCTACAGCTTCCTGTTGTTTACCATATCCTCAACTCCCATAACTCAGGGATTTTGTTTTTGCCTTAATGTCTTAATTTAAAGTTACAAACTTTATTCAGTGTGGTTTCTTATTCAACAACCCATCCTTTATCAAGAAAAGCCATGTATTCCAGGAAATCCAAGTTCAGATTTGAAAATATTGTCCCTGAAAATGTTCCTTGACTCATGAACTAGAGTGTCCAATCCAAAATCTCTCTTTATTTCTTGACTGAATAATCCAAACAAAACATTTCACACTGCATATTTCAATTCATTTCATGAAATGTACATCTGTTACAAGTCAGACAAAGCTCTTAGTTAAGTATCTTAGCACCACATGTTTACTGTTTACTTGGTTTAATCTGTATCATTGTTTCTGTTTCACATAACTTTACACTGAGTTTCACTACAGGGATTGAGCAATGCTTTCTAACTTTTAGCTCAGACATTCTACAGGTGGGGAGCCAGTCTATTTGCATTTCAGTGTTTGTTCAGCTTGATAATGAAAGTATTATTTCATTTCCTTAACTTACATTACATAACAATCATTCTCATCGAAAAAGACTGACAATGTAGGAGAAACATAAGCACACTCACATGATTAATATGAGCAATTGTGCCAGAGCCAGTAAAAACATTCCCAGAACAGTAAGTACAGCATCAACATTACTGGAACCCTAGTGCGACTTAACTATGCCAACCAAGAACCAAAATACAAATTTTTAAAATTTGTCTTCCTGTTTCTCAGTAACTTAGTCAGATGTAACAGAGGACCTCATATGAATCTTATCAACACAACCAGAGTGCAATGTCATAAATTGTTAGCTGACTGTGCCCATCCCATAATTAAATGCTCAACAGTGCTAAATGTGTTTGTGGGTCACTTGTACAGTACAAAAGAGCAAGCCTGTCTGTCTGCTATTCCTGAGTAGATTATATCTCATGAGAAGACACCAGTGAAATGTGTAGGCTATTCTCGCAGGGATAGTTCATCCATACCACTTTGTTTCTCTAAGTTATCAATCTTAAAAAAATAAAGCTGTCTGAAATCTGGATCCTGAGTCTCTCTGAAGTCATGGCACAATTAAAAACAGGGCATCCAGCATTTACATGATACCCTTACGTTTAAATTAAACCATGAATCTGAGCCATCACAGCCTCCAACTTCATGACATAACATAACATAAACATAACATAATTCTGAATGCATGCATCTATAACAAGAAGAGAATCATAAAGCCATAAAAATGTAATGTAAAACCTGAACCTGAATAAGTGCCAAAGTTGGGGGTACTAGGGGGTGGAGATGGGCGGGAAGCGATTTTGCTGTCCTGACCACTGTGGGACGTTTACTCCCCACTGCAGGCCTGTACAGTTCACTTCTTACTTAAACTGAATTGGAGCCACCAAATGGAATTGTAGGATTTTTTACTTCCGTATCCTCGCTAACCTTTACTCCACAGCAGTACTTCCAAGTGGAAAAACAAGTTAACATAACAAAGCAAAGAAAATGATTAACACACTAAACTTGTGGGTCCTCAAGGACACATATTCAAGAAAGTATGAAAAAAACACATGCCGTTTGTTGCCGCTTGGACTGTTTTCTTTATTTTTCCACATCTGGCTACCTGTAGCTTTACATGCCAGCCCATGTGGTACATAGTTAGCTAGTGACGGCGAAGAGGATGGTGAAAACCAGGCTACGATACCAGTTTTAACAGCTTTGAAAGCACTGACCTTGTTGAGTTGCTCTTTCAGTCGGTTGCTCTCGTCGGCCTGCTCTCGCTGGGTCTGTTTCTTGTCACGCTCTGCTTCGCTCAGGGCCTGGGTCAGCCTCTCCGTCTGGACGGTCAGCTCTTGTACGTCCCTCTCCAGCTCCGCCACCTGATTCTCCCATGCAGTCTCGCAGCTGTCCAGCTTCACCCGCAACTCATGTCTGTTCTGCTCGAACTCCTGCTCGGGCAAAATGTGACAGTGACCGAACATTAACCACTGTAACAACTAGTCCACACACCAGCCACACTCCCCTACAATGAAGCCAAGTCCACACACTTGTCACACAGGCCTGTTATACCAGCTAGTCTACATACAGTACCAGCCACAATTCCCAGCTAAAGCCAAATCCATATATATACTACAATGAAATATTGTAGCAGCAAATCCACGTACAAGCCACACGCCTATTATAAAAAGTAGTCAGTGCACCAGCAACACCGGGGCCCTATAATGGTTGGTCCACCCACCAGACTCAATGATCTTACTTGAACCAACTTCATGTGCAACCTATAATACAATTTTGCAGCCGCTATTCCACATAGACGCTACACTGGTGTACAAAAACAGCTAGTAAATGCACCAGCCACAGTCGGTTACTAGGACACACAGTCCACATACCAGACACGCTCTGCACCACCGGAAGAGCTTGTCAGTACCCAAGACGCACTGCCAACCGAAAAAAGATAATCACACGCCAGCCAAACTACATATGCCCACACTGATCTGAGTGGGCCAAAGTAGTCTTCCTGTTCCTCAGGAAAAATAACTTAGTCAGAGGTGAGCTCAAGTGAATCTTTTAGAATAGAGTGTTGACTCAAACACAACCACAGTACAATGTCAGAAATTCCCAGCTGACTGTCCATCCCATAATGCAATGCTGTACAGGTTTCCTGAATGTGTTTGTGGGTCACTTGTATGGTACAACAGAGCAAAGCTGCCTGTCAGCCATTCCAGAGTAGATTACATCTCATTAGAAGACACCAATAAAACATGTATTCTCTCTGGGGTAGTTCAATCATACTCCCTTGTTTCTTTTAGTTATCAATCTTAAAAAATTGTCACGTGTTGGTACACCGGCCTCTCGGGTGCAAGGCATCTAAATCTACGGTGTGGATGGCGTGATCAAATAAAGCTGTCTGAAATCTGGATCCTGAGCTCCCTCTGAAGTCATCAACAAATAAAACCAGGGGCTCCTGCACCTACATGAAACCATTACCTTTAGATTAAACCATAAATTTGAGCCATCGCAACCTCTGGTGACTCCATAACTCTACTGTGGTGCTTCAGCATCTGTCTATGTGCCAGTGCCAATGCTGGAAGAGATCTTCTATGAGGTGGCAGATTTACGATGGATTGGTGGCTATACGTGCCCCACAATCCCTGGCAGGTGTGCTGCATCCATCCATCCTGAGAGCTGTTCTATTAGAAACACCTCCCAGGGGCACTAAATGGGCCGCAACCTCAGAAATAAACAGCACAGCCCCCTCTCCCCTTTAGGAAAAAGGTGACATACATTTGGAAATAAATAAAATACTGTATTTTTTCACATTGTTTTGAATTGTTTTTACATAAACTGATGCTAATGTAAAATGATTTATTTTATGCAAGTATTGCAACATATGCCAAAGCATGCCATTGCTTTTTAAATATTCTACAACACGTTCCTAAAATTACATATGTAAACGTGCCCATGATTGATATACCAACAATGTAGTACATAACACAATGAATCTTATGTTATTTATATTTATATTTCTTGTCTCAGCATGTACTGTATGAACCTAGGGAGCAAAATGGCCAACCCAGTGTTGCAATAGGTCTGACGGAGTTAACATTAACTTTGCAACCTCTCACCAAGTTGAATTAATACAGGTACTCTTGCCATGTATATTACTTTTGTTTCCTCGGGGCCTACAATTCGGAACCAGAGCATGGGCCTGTGCAATAGGCAAGGGCAGAACACCTGCACGTGCAACAAGGTTAAGTCCTGCTGCAAGCTGTAGATTGCGCACATACCAATCAACAAAAGATACGATTAAACAAAAGGCCAATATTCCTCAGTACAAGGAACTAATCGTATTACTTCTCAAAGGGTTTTGTCACATTATTTACTGGACACTGATGTGCTGATTCACTTCTCTGTACTCTCTGTTCCACCTATTTGTTTAGTCTTTACAGGTGAAGTGTATTATAATGAAACTCGGCGTCATTACAGCATTAACTGAACAAACAGTGATATGAAATAGCAGGAAAACAACAGTGCTACCAAATGTGACTACAGCTGACCCCAGGCTCACCTGGACGCACACAGCTGAGTATCCAACTATGGTTGCCACAACAACCAATAACTTTACCAGGGCTATCCTCTAGCTACCCTTCTCCATTGAGGCAAAACCCCCTCTCAGGTAGTGCAAAAGGAACGGAACTACAGAGGCACTATCCGAAAGATTAACTCAGCCTCCTCAGGCGCATTCATGTGATGACAGCAAAATGAAAAATTAGATCAATCATTCTCGTGGCAGCATGGCACATATGCAGGAAAAATTACCCTTAACAGACAGTAAATTCCTTTCTTTCAGAGAAGCAGAGAAAAGTTCAAAAGCAACTTTTGAATTCTAGGTCAGCTCAGTAAGTTTAGTGCAGTTGATTACTGTATGTGTCTTTAAATGAAAACACATACCATATGTATGTGTTTTCTCAACTGCACTGGTACCCTTTGTACTTCCATGTGGTGATAACAAAACAGAAATGTACTATACTGGAAATGATTGTTCAATAGGTGTCTTTTTCTCCATAATCTAAAAAATCTTCTTCATCTTATTCTCCTTTTATCTTGCTTCCCAAAAGCAGACCACTGATGGAGGTTTGAGATAACATCAGGTAGATTCTTATTCATGACTTTATTTATGTATTTAAAATGTGAAATGCCAGTAACCAAACGAAGCAGGTACTTTATCTTTGTTCAGTTAATCAATAATAATAAACCATTATCATTTATGATGATTAATGTGTCAGATGTTGCTTACCATATGCAAACAAATGCTATTTTGTAAACCCCTAGTATATTTTGCTCTAGGTCTCCAAACAAAATGTACCTTCATTGAATCACGTGTAGGACACCCACGCCCTCCTTATTGAATGTAAATTTGCTATATGCTTAAAGGCTGTGTCTATAATGATAAACATGTCTTGGCAAATACTAAAGGAGAGCTACGTGGCCTCCATTGTCTTTGTGCTGTACAATATGCACAGTCAATTCATGTAGACAACATGTGCATATGTGCTTTTTCATTACAATGCACAAATGTATAGGAGGAGGTCTGAAAAAAAACTCACTCATCTGACCCTAATATTATTTGTGTAATGTATCACTGTAGTGTATATGGAGGGAAATACTATGACGAACAAACACGAGAGGCACTAGACAACCGCAACTTCTGTTAAAAGGTTCATTTTGACTCACCTCTAACTTGTCGCTGTATTGTTCATGGAGTTTGTCATTTTCTTCTTTAAGCTGGCGGTTTTCCAAGAGAAGAGCATTTCCCAACTCGGCAGCTAATATAACTTCATCTTCTTTTTGTTTCAAAGCTGTCAGAAGTTCATTGTGGTCTTGGTAACCAGATAATTCTTCTGCGTAATCAAAAGAATAGAATTCTTCATCCAGTTCCATTCTATGTGACTTAAACCCCCATTCCTGAACTCGACTCATGTTTTATCGTAAAAAGAGGAAATGTAGATTAGCCTATTTTTATTGTTATTTATTACAAATTAACTTACACAGCAAAAGTAACCTTTTACGCATTCCAGACGTTGTATTTATTGCAATTAGGCTATACAAAAAAGTAAGTTTAAATTAATCCATTGGTAAAGCTAACCTGCCCTTCGGTGTTGAAAGCGAGCTACTGTTTGTAACGTGAGTCGCATTCTGTGTGCGAGCGGAAAAGTGGGCTGGTCCCGTCACTTTCAGGTGGCTGTGATGCTAGAAACTGACATAAAACCTGAGTCCTAGCCTATTGTCGCGTCTCCAAGCAACAGATGGTGATACTATGAATTTTATCTTTATGTTCCCTTAGGGAATCCGTACAAAAGTAATCAGTTGCCCGAATAAATGAACACCACGCTCATCAAAATGTATAAAGCATAGTGGTTTGCTAAGATAAATTAGTTTTGTGTTTCCGCGGGCAAGCGGCAGGTGTTAAATATGTATAACAATGGAGTGAGCGCAACACCGAGTATGAAATGCTTATATGGTATTGGCCCCTAATGAAAATATTTTTTTACCTAGTTTGGCCATTCATGCGAATTCTGAAATAGGCTACACTATACGAAACTCACTGAAAACATACGATTATTACTAGAAATTTGTGTTACAGGTTTCACGTAGTATTTTAGTGGAGCTGAAAACATGATTTTTATGCGGTAATACCAAGCATTTTACTTGTGAAGGCGATAGTCTCGTGGGCGGTTTATACACAGTAAAATTGCCAGTGTTAATTCAACTACATGTGAGTTAAATAAGGACAAAATGTTCCTGCGCTGTATGTATGTGTGTTTTGGTGTATGCCTAATATTTTAAGAAACCATGCAAAAATTATGTTAAAAGCAATCGGCATTTGAACGACTAACATTTGAACGGCTTATCTTTTGACTTACCTCATTACTGACTGATTTTTTATTATATTTTTTAATCGTACTTTTCAGAACAGTACACAATACAAACTGTGACAGTGTGCTCATGTGTAAATCTAGCCTATCATTTGAATATAAGGACACATATTTATTGTCATCAGACCAGGGCTCGTGGAGAGATATGATATGGCAACTTCATTGGACTAAGTGAGAGCATAGATCATCGAAACTTTTGTCATGTGTAGATTGTTGGAAAAACAAAATATGTTTTACAGTGGCTTAACAGTGAGGCCATTATCATTTATGTGGCTTATTGAGACCACTCTGTATTCCAGAACTTTGCCCTGGCAGGGCAGAATAGACCAAACATTCGAAGTATTGGGGGTCTTTCAATCAGCACATTTAGTCACAAGGGGGCGCCAAAGAGATTTGGGAATCTTCAGGATGAGCATGGACTACAACAGCAAGACTTATTTATGTGTATCCACTACTGCGATGAAATTAGGAAGGGGCCTTATTTATAAAACATGAATGACGGCATTATGAAACTTTTTATACCTGTTATAAGGTAATGTTGCTTGCCTCGATCTATAACTCTGTGGACAACTATTAAGTCATCTCTAAGCTATGTAATAGTCCCTCAAAATTAAATCAGGACATGTCTTATATGGCAAAGAAAACTAGACTGGGAATTAGAGAGAGGATTTGAACTTTCTGCAGGGGAGTGTAATAACATATGCCAATTACAGTGGAAGTCAGCTAGTTTCCTTTCATGAAGAGAGTTTGCTGGAACAGCTTGACTACGCTTTGGGGGTGGAGGTATAATACAGAGAGCTTAGGTTGGGTGTGTATGTGTGTATTTGTGTGCAAATAATTTTTAGTTCTGTCCCTGATTTGCTTCATCTCCAAATGAACTTGTTTTAGAATCAAACATTCAGTTGAACCAGATGACCATCCATCCATAATCTAACCCACTTATTTCTGGTCAGGGTTGTAGGGGGTTCAGGAGCCTACCAGAACTGAAAGTGTGAAATCTTTTTGCCATACGCATCCACAAAGCGAAGAGCTGACAAGCCATGAATAACACCTACACAGCACTTAAAGGCTGGCATTATTCAGGGTTTCGAACAGGAACTATACACGTTTAAGGCTTTGTTTCTGAATTGTGAGTTATCTGATCGATCTGATCTATTTGCCCATATTTGTTTGATAAATACATAGCTGGTGTTTTTTATTTCTTGACAATCTAGGAAAGAACATGAATAAAAATCAAAGTAATCGTGATCATCTTACAAAGTAACTCTTTGTGGAGTAGTGCCGATGGGAACTACAGTTCTGTGGAAAAGTGGTTTTGAAGCGAATTGAAGACACTTGAACTACAACTCCCGTGAAGATAATTGCAAAGCGTTGCGTCAGACCGGAAGACGGAAGAAAATTAATGACGTAGCGGTCGCAAGTCTGTCGAAGTTAAAGGTCCTGTATTATATGAGTTTTGATAAAAACACAGACGCAACTGGACTGGATTTTTCATTTGCAAGTTCAATTGCAGTATTTTGTGATTTTCCTATAAAAGATGCCTAGAGGTAGCAGAAGTCGAACATCAAGGATGGCTCCCCCAGCCAGGTGAGTTAGCTAGCATCAGCTAGCTGCATAGCTAGCGAGCTAACGTAGCTAGTTCGCTAACTTATATTACTTTTTCAATAAGCTAACGTTACTTGGTGAGCCTGCATGTCAGTTATTAACAGAGGCTGTCTGGCACCTAACGTAGTCTTTGTTAATTTATTTGTGCCACACATTATATTCTTTACAAATTGATAGCATGCGATGAAAGATAATTGCTAAGTTTCATATCAAAGGTCACCTTAGGTATTAAGAGGCCTTAAACCCAGATATCTCACGCAAGATGACTGGTAGCTGGCTAGCATAAGGTTTTAACAGCGTAGTTAATCATTATGTGCACACATTAGCTCCGTATGTAGCTATCCATAGCCTATATGTCTAGCGAACAGCAATAATATTTATTTAGTTGGTATGTTACTCAACGGTGTTTTTGTATTTAGACAGTGACAACTAAAACACTTAACAAGGCATCAGATCTCAAAATAACTTTACGTTGACTTTTTCTAGTTAGCTTGCTGATGAATGACACTATAGGAATTATTTAATATAGCCAAAACATTCTTATAGTTTTATACAAAAGCATGGTGTAATCAGGGGTACTGTATAGCTTAATAATCTAATTGTTGTAATGGTTTTCTATTTTGGTGTAATGTAGTTTCTATATATCATTGAATTTGTTTTTAAGAAGGCGCTGCAATTTACTCTGATGGTCTTTTAAAACCAATGCTGTTTGGCTTATGCAGTTCTGGTTCCATCTCTCCACAGCCGGCCATCTCCACCACCCATGGCGAGAGCTCCCCCTCCTCCCCCGCCAATGGCAAGAGCTGCACCTCCTCCGTCAATGCCTGCACATGCACCTCCATCTGCCATGGCTCCCCCGGCTCCAAGGGAACCTGGGATGTTTGCCCGCATGGCAACCACAGCAGCAGGGGTAGCGGTGGGGTCGGCGGTGGGGCACACGATTGGACACGCCATGATGGGAGGTGGTGGTGGTGGTGGTGGATCAGCGAGCTCTGAGCAAGCCAGGCCTGACATCACCTATCAGGTAATCTCTGAGGAAGCCAGTTGGCATTCATGATAATGTGGCAGTCATGTGACTATTTAAGCAATTGGTTTGGCAATGGCAAGAACAAGTGGCTGCTTAAGATTTTGAGGTTTGAGCATTGATTTCTGGGTACAGTTTCATGGTTACAAATTCCAGACATTCCTTACCTCAGTTGTTGCTTAAATATACAAGTGTATCAATAGATTAGAATGAGTAGTTTTATATAGAAGTAAATCAAGCAACTTTTGTAAAATCAGCATGCACATTTCAGGGTGCCAATAATTTTTAGAGGTGACAAAGTTGCCAAGTACAGTGCCTTACATAAGGTTATAACAGCAGTGCTGTATTTTAGAATTGAGCCTGTTACCTTGCCCCTATGCCTCTTTTGCTTTGGTGCTAGTTTGTTGTCAGAGACTAGTATGGCATTTATGTTACTCTCTGATCTGTGCAAGTTCAGTCCATGGCCAGTCATTCTCTGGCAGAGAGCACAGGAGCTGCAGTTCTTACCCAGCGTGCTGCGCCTTGCCTTGCAGGAACCTTACGCCCAAGCCCAGCCTATGTACCAGCAGCCGCCGCCCATGTACCAGCCCCAGTCGATGTACCAGCAGCCAGAGCCCGTTTTCCAGCAGGCGGAAAGCCCCTGCGCCTTGGAGCTGAAGCAGTTCATTGAGTGCGCGCAGACCCAGAGTGACCTCAAGCTATGCGAGGGCTTCAGCGAGGTTCTCAAGCAGTGCAAGTTCTCCAACGGTGAGTGTGAGGCCAAGTAATATCCAAACAGCTTGGTGTCCCCACATTTGAATGTCACCACATTTAGTTGCCCATTACTGATTAATTGTTGATATTATATCCTTCGGTCATTAAAACATATGTGGAATCTAATCAGTACATTCTCAGATTTAATTTTTTTTTTTTGGGGGGGTGACCACCCTTATGCAAGCCAGTTACCAGCCATAAAGAAGTACATTATCCAATTACTGTGAGCATTAGCATTACAGCATACAGGTCTTCTGCAGCTTTTGCCTCAACCCCGGTTTGTCACCATCATTTTACTTACAGCAGACCAAGCATTTGCTTTTTATACAGATGTATAGCATCTGAGTACGGGAGGGGCTTATTGCTTCAGTCAGCCAACACTTAGCATGCATGCTGTTTAACCCACAGCTGTTTAGTATGCATGATTTCAGCGAGTGTAACAGGGGGCTTAACATTCTCAAAATGTTTGTGTTTCATTTGCTTGATTAACAAGTGTGACAACTGTCGGGATTATTTGTGACCGTTGGCAGATAACGTTTTTTCTCATGCAGTACTATTCTCTTTGTTGAAGTCATATGGACTGCTTTCAAAACGAATTGAGTAAAATCAATGTAATCTTTACAAATACTTGTTTTTACTTTACAAGCCTTGTATTAATTTGGAGGAAATTCAGATGCAGGAGCAGAACTAATTTAAATGTATATACTGCTGGCTATTTCCTATTTAAAGCATCCTTGGCCTTGTGGCTCGGAGTAATGGGTTTTTACGAAGGGAAAAAAAACTCTTGAATGTGAACTCCAGGAAAGTTCTCATTTTCATCTGTGGATGTGGGTGGGGACAAGCTAATTTGAGTATATTTAGTGTGACAGCAATGACCACCCCTTTTTGGAGTTAAGTAACTACAGCCGCGTTTCCACCAAAATTACCCGGAACTTTCAGTCCCAGGAACTACTTTACCAGGAACTAAAAGGTTCCTTCAGCCAATGGTTGTCTGCGTTTCCACCGGGGTCTAAAGTACCGCGAAGATTAGGCAAATTAGCCCACTGACGTTGTCGTCGGTCCATCTGTCATATGATTTCTTCTATAACCCCATACTACCACCGAAGTAGCCTACATTATTTTCTAATAACCGGGACAGCCCGGAGGGGTTTATTCCACTTATATACAACGGGTTACCAACAATGACTATATATGGTTACTTTTGTATTTATTGATTTTCATATATCCTCTCAAACACATTCATTAACAGCAGAAAACATGCACACGTTGTAAACAATTTGCTGTTTTATTACTTTCTCGTCGTCAATTCCATATAGGCTAATCGCAAAATGACAAGAATAGAACGAAAACTCGGACTTGCGTGAAAATGTAAATTAGTAGTGGTACAGCCACCGTTTGCTTTCCTTCGAAGTTACTGCTAGCCGAGCAGCGAAGTGTGCCCTCCAGATGCGAACCATGCACCATAAATGAGTCCATAGTCTTCCTGGTCTTTTCGTGGAATTGAAAAATGGCAGTAAAATTGAGTAAAATTACGGCAGTCTGAAAAAGCTAAAGGGAAGATTACTAGAATTAACCTGTTATTTTACCCGGATAAAAAGTGCGGAAGGTGATTTCCAGTTTGCTTGTACTGTATCACCAATGTTAATTATGCAGAACTACCGCATACCTCACATAACTGTATCAAACGTTTTGAGTCAATTACAACGGGCTAACAAAGAAAATCCGGAAGAAAATATTCAGCAACCGAATTAATCCGTTTGAATGTTTTGGTAGCCTACGTAATATGCTGTCCCAGCATGAATGCTTAGCATTTTATAAAACGAATACTAAAGCAAGAAAAGAACAGAAGAGCACACGTTATAATTCCAAGACGTTGACAGGCTATAACCAAAAGTAGGCTACTGCGCCGCATAACATACAAGTTTGATTTGAAGTTATTATGAAAATAAATTGGTTTGCCGCTGCATATTTTCAAACATAGCGGGTAATGGCGGAAAATAAATACAACACAAATGCTACGAGTACTCGACCAATCAGAAATGTTCAGCGCTGCAAGCTCCACCCAAAAGGTTCCTGTACTTTCGGAAAGTACTACCCCCCGAGCAGGAACGTTTTGGGGGGTAAAACAAAGCCCCCAGAACTAAATTTAGACCCTAGTTCCTGCGGTGGAAACGCACTGAGTTCCTCAAAAGGTTCCTAGTTCCGGGGTATAGTTCCTGCGGTGGAAACGCGGCTTACGTATCTCAAGTGAGAGTGCACGCATCTCTGGAGTGCTTATTGTCTTATGTGGCTGGGAGTGCGTAAAAGGCACTCAGGTTTCTCAAATCAGAATCAGGCCCTCAGTGCTCAGGCAGGGAAAACTGCTGAGGTGTCATGTGATGCAAACCAGAAATATCAGTTCTTTCCCTCATCGTTGGCCCCCAAAGTATTTATTTTTAAATGGGGGTGCTCACGAAGCTGGATCAGATCAAACCAATCATTTACCACTACTCGAAAAGTGGCAGTGATCATTTTTATGCTTATGCACTCTAGAAAGATGAACCACTAATAGAACAAAGGCTTTGGTAATGTAGTTCCAAGTGGATGGTCTGTGAGCTTAAAATGGATCTAAAAGTAATAATAAAAAAATGATATAAAGGGATATAAATGTCAAGACAGGCTGCTATAGTAAGAAAAAATTGAACTATACAAGTATTTTAACTTTATTTTTTCCCCCCTAGGATTGTAATGAAGATAAAACAAAGAAACGGCCATCGATCCACGCACATTAAAAAAAATGTTTCCTGTAATATAGTTGCAGTTTTACAGCAGCAGTGTTACTGGCTTTGCTGGGGTACAAAATAAATGTGATCAAACACAAAACATTAAAATTTCACATTTCTTTTGCAGTTATTGCTGCATACTGGTAAAGGCAGCAACATGGGTGTGTTGTTTTTTTTTTTTTTGATAAAATTTATTGGCCCTTTAATGTTATGTCATTAATAAAATATTTATATATTTTGCTTTAATGCCCTGTATTGAACTTTGAAATAAAGGTTTGGCATAGTCTCCTGAAATCATCTGTCCACCCTGGGGTTTGTTTGTTTTATGAATCCTGTCCTGGTGTCTTGGTATGCTGTGAGTTTGTTGTAAAATGAAAACATATGAACATCCATTTAGAGATGACAGGCAGAAAGTGTAATTTGATAAAGATATGAAAGGATGGCTTCACACTGGTTTAATGCTCTCGTGACATTGGCAAAAACTAATTCATGGGACCTTGCTTCATGAATTTAAATATACAGTAGGCTCATTTGGGTGGCATTACAGCAGTTTGAATGCACCTATGCTGGAGGTCTGATACATTTTTTGGTAATGTGCGGTCCTAACCAGCATTCCTAATCAGAGCATTTTGAGATTATTGTTGGTAGAAATATTTGTGGAATACAGTAATGATATCAGAAGTGTGAAGTATGCTTTGAATAGTAGGGAAAATAGATTTTGTTTGATGACCGCCACAGTCAGCTGATTTAAAATCCCCAGAATAAGTAACTGTTGCAGTCTTTATTCTTCGAGTACAATGTAAGAACATCTTTTTAAACATGTCTGGTGCGACCTTTGTCTTGGCTTTCCCGGCTTTGACATCTGTGGGCGGGAGCCTGTTGAATTTAATACAACTGGAAAGACTGGGCACTGGGCCGAAGGGAGTTTGCCCAAGTCAAAGGCTGCATGAGATCTGACCACAGCAAGAAGCATAAGCATTCTTAACCCTCTGGTATCTGTGAGCTGGCACAGTTGAACCACAATTAAAATTAAGTCACAGTTAAGACACCTGGATTTTTAAATAGAACCGACAAAGTGATCAAATTTCACATGTTTATTTGGTTTTTAGCTGCCCAAGTAAGATGAATCAGTGAGCATGTCTTTGTAACATCCACAGCATGTGATTTGTCTTCACGTGATTGATAACACTCTTTGCTTAGGCTTTATCTGAGCCCTTGCCCTCTCTGTAGACCAGCCGAATATGGCTAATAGTCCAAACCCTTGGGTCAGGTGTTTGGATTGGAAGTGCAACTGCTTTGCTCTTTGGCCGTTACAAGTAGAGATCATTTCTCCCAGTCAAACATTAACAAACAAGCTGCTGAAATATGTCCCTTCCTTGGAAATAACTGACCCTAACGAATGAACTCATTTGGTGAGGCCAGTCCTTTGCAATACGGGTTCAAGATCCGATGCACTGAAATCAGTTCATTCAGTCATTTGGAGAGCAAAATGAAGCAACAACATTCATTGCCACACCCTTCCTGCTACACAGAAGTACTCACACTACATTGTTTTATGTAATTTGCTTCAGATTTTCTTGTTCAGAAGGATGTTTGCCAGTCCTGATTAGCATCTATGCATGTACATATAAGCATGCATACACATGCAACATGTCATCATATTTCTGTAAAGAGAAGTAGATAGGGAGATTAAATGGTGTTAAAAGAGTATTTGCTTGCATAAAACAGTTGAATTAATTGCATTCCAAATGGCTGATACCCACACACCCTCACGTATAAACACTATGCAGATAATACACACTAATACTGACACATCATGACTGTTGACAAAAGTAATGCACACATAGGCACTTTTAAGCATGCATAGCTACTATTATAATTTTAGGTGCTTTTTTCTTTATTAGGTTGGATTTTGAGTATTGGATTTGACTAGCAACATGGTCAGCAGCATTATACTACATTATAACGTACGTTATATAAATGGTATGAGACTTGCAAATGTCTCAACATTCAACTTGTGTGTTTGTTTCAGAACAATTTATAGGTACTGTATGAAGTCACTTTCCTACTGTGTCAGTGGCTGCTTTGCCCCTTTGTCCAAATGCTGTCTACAATATCGCTTTTGTCTTGTTCTTTGACTGTACAGCAACCTTGAGGTTAAGGCACTTGTCAGGTTTAGGCCCAGAATAGCGCCCTTTGTTAGCGCAGATGATCATTTCAGATGCAGGCATCATAGTGGAGACTTGTGAGAAAGTATTTTTTTAAAACATAAGAAGCATCACATTTGGTCTGAGAACACACAGATGATGCTTGTTTTGTGTATTAGAGACTGCAGCGACTGCACCCTAATGTCTGCTTTAGTCCTGACATGTTTTGCAACAATGAAACCAATCATGTAAGGGCTAATGTCGCATCAAATTCAAAACATTGGTCCTAGCATACCAGGCAGTCAAGGGATCAGCCCCAGCATACCTTCACAAGATATTCAAACCCTACATGCCAGCCAGATCCCTCCGTTCTGCTACCTCAGGACGCCTAGCACCTCCCCCTCTTCGCACCTGCACTTCCAGAACACGTCTCCTGTCTGTTCTGGCCCCACGATGGTGGAATGACCTCCCTGTGGAGGTCAGAACAGCTGAGACTGTGACCCATTTCAAACGACGACTGAAGACCCACCTCTTCAGGCTGCACCTCTCCCCATCCCTCCCTTCCCCCCTGTAAATGACTAAAACTTAGGGTTGTAACTAGGCAGCTGTTTCATAGGTGACTTAGTCGATGCGCCTGTCTTAACGACTAATTGTATTTTTATTTATTTTTATTTTTCCATAGATTGCATAGATGTTGCCGTTCTCGTTGTTAGTGTTAATCAGTTTAACCATCAGGGTCCAAGTTGAACTATGCGGTTGTTCCCTGTACTTGGACCGGTACTTCTCTCTAGGGTTTTCGTCATACTTGTTCCTGGTTATGGTTATACACTTTGTTGTACGTCGCTCTGGATAAGAGCGTCTGCCAAATGCCTGTAATGTAATGTAATGTAATGTCCCACCATCCTCAACCCCAGAAAAAGGTCAAACCGGTTTGTCCTAGAAATATAATAAATGTCCAGTTTCCTCACTTTAGGAGCAGAATTGAGAAGTCTCTGTACAGACAATGCAGTGCTAAGTGGTAAGCAATAGTGTCTGCATTATAGTCCTGCTGCACTTTGAGAGCTCTATATTGCCCCAACTCCCTTATGTTCTCTATGGCAAGTTCAACATGCTATACTCCTCCAGTGCATTCTGGGTCCTCTGGTATACCTCCCCAATGGCCCTGACCACCCTGTTCAGCAGCAATGCTAAATCATCCTGATTGTGCACGCACACCAGCCTGAAGAAGAACCCTCGGTCAGGCAAGGCGAGGAAGGCCAACTCTGCCGCCCGGCGGACCAGCCAGGAGTGGTGGTGCGCCAGGGTCTGCTGGTAGGCCTCGCGGCACAGCTCAGACGGGCTCCGCAGCCTCGCCCCGGCCGCAGGCTTCTCCCCCAGCTTCTTCAGGAAGAGCTGGAGCCACAGCAGGGCCCGGTGCAGCCTCAAAAGTGTGCGGCAGCCAGAGTCCGTCTGCTCGGCAAAGTCCACCGTGCCCCGGCGCAGCTCCACGTGTATCATGGAGCGAACGGAGAGGTAGGATTCACCAAAGTCAGCAAAGTGCCGTTCCTCTCCGACAGCGTCTTTGCCCTCAGTCTTCACAGCAATGGCGGACTGTGGTCCCGGCCTCTCCTCAACCTTCCTGTCTCCCCTTCCGTCTGCATTAGCGCGGATGTGTTCCTCTCCCTCTCTCACTTCCTCTTCCTGCGGTCGCTCCATCTGTCTCTCAGCATCATTTCTGGCCAGCTGGCGGATTATGGAGGTTTTTCCGTCAATCTCCTGGGAGATAATACCCACCATTGGGCCCAAGGCCTCCATGAACCTGGAGGTATGGCAGTATTGGGGAAGAGTCACACACCTGGTCAGAAACCCTAGCGTCATACATCTCCACAGCCCACAGCCTGAAGGATTATGGTTATTTTACAACCCCCTACTACATCCAGACCCTGGGGGAACCTCTTCTTACATACACATATGATTGACAGAATCTCACATTCATTTGTTTAATCACAATATTTTATAAAAGAAAACAATCGTAGGAGTTTTGTCAAATTTTTATAATAAGCATGTGACCATTTTTATGGGACATTCTCATGTGTTGTTCTCATTTACAGGTTAGGATGTGGACTGAACATGGCAAAACCAAATGATTTTTTTCTCATTCTTCTTGACGTGCTTGCATATTTGTGGTGGGTATTTTTCCTGTATCTATTTTGTTATAGTGTGTGTTTTCTGGCCTTACTTGATGAGTTCGTCCCAGCTAGAGAGGTAAGGCTGCAGAAGCACATCAGAAGGGGGCGCTGGGGCAGCCAGTAGATAAGACAGCAGCCGAGATACCTGGAAATCCTGACCAGGACACTTACCCAGTGGGACCCTGTCAGTGTCCCTCTCACTGTCTGTGCCTGTGTCATTGAGTATAGTAACAATGACAGGCTGAGGGTGAGAGAGAGAGAGAGGTAGACTGTAAATATGACTCACTCAATTTACAACTTTATCTCCAGAGCACCTTACAACATGTATGAGTTTGTGAGCAACAGCCTATATACCCTTCGGGCAATTTTAAGTCCTGTAAATTTTGTGTAATCGCACAATAAATTAGGCTGTCTTATTGGATGTTTCTGTTGTTTCTTACCTCTTGATCTTGAGGAAAGCCTTTCATGCAGGAACGCCACTGATTCTCCAAGCCTCCCTCTGTGGGAAGAGAAAATCTGTCTATTGCTGTTGCTGTGTGCATGCATAGGGTGGCAGTGTGGCACAGTGGGTAAGGAACTGGGCTTGTAACCGAAAGGTCATAGGTTCGATTCCCGGGTAGGACACTGCCGTTGTACCCTTGAGCAAGGTGCTTAACCTGCGTTGCTTCAGTATGCATCCAGCTGTATAAATGGATATAATGTAAAAATGCTATGTAAAAGTTGTGTAAGTCGCTCTGGATAAGAGCGTCTGCTAAATGCCTGTATATATCCTCAGAGTATGTGACTGGACCTGCCATGTCATCACTTTCTATGGCAATAAAAGACCAATAAAGTTGTTTATGGTTTATTGCTGTTGTAGCCCACTTGCCTACTCTAAGAGGAACATTACTGCAAGTACATATGTCCACGTCTATTTCCTTGCCTGCTTTGGAATGGCAAGCTAGTATTCTTTAAAAACAAGCACTTTACTGCTCCACACAGTGCATAGGCCACCATACAGCATATCGACTACTCATTGACAGACACAGGAAACTAAAGGCTTATGTAGGCATGATTTTACTACAGGTGATACAGCTATGAGTAATATAGTGACTATAGGCTTTCTGACAATCCCACTGAAATAATGACAGGAGTGAGGAAACTTGAGACCGCTGGTGACTCGAATGATCAAACCCTTTTTGCCGCAGATGAATCTCAGGCAAATACGTATGCACTCAGAGGCAGAGACAGTCACACACATGAACATTGGCATAGTGGCACACCTGTTAGCAAATGCGGACCAGTGCTCATACAGAGTTACACACAAATTTCTATCTTGTTTTTTTCCTTCATTTTTTGCATTTATTTATTTACTTCTCTGTATACAGTATATATTTCATGAGTCTGTCTTTGTTACTGGACAGTAATAGAGAATGTGTTTCTGCCTTTGTTACTGGACAGTAATAGAGAATGTGTTTCTGTCTTTGTTACTGGACAGTAACAAAGAACGTGTTTACTATAAAAGAGAGTACTCACGGAGCCACATTGAGCCAAGGAACACCAGTAGAATCACGATGGCCACAGCTGCCTTGGTTTTGATTCCCATGGTGAAGTCCACTGTGTCCACTCCCTTCTCTTCCTCTTGATGTTTTCTTTTGTTCCCTCTATCTATTCATTCTGCTACTCTTTCTTGCTCTCTCCTTACTTTCACTCTGTCTGCCTCTTGTTCTGTTCCTCTACTTATATCTTTCTTTCTCCTTCTGTACCATATTGCTTCTGCCCTATAGAGCGCGCTGAAGGCAAACTGTGCTCTTTTCTCCTTTATTTCCTGTTCACACTGCAAGT
Organism: Anguilla rostrata; assembly: GCF_018555375.3. NCBI lineage: Eukaryota > Metazoa > Chordata > Actinopteri > Anguilliformes > Anguillidae > Anguilla > Anguilla rostrata. The sequence continues at coordinate 25,239,912 of NC_057941.1, read as the reverse complement.
GCAACAACACATCATCCTAACTGTTCCTCTGAAAGTTCCCTCTCTCCTTGAGTCCCCTTGCCCCTTCTTTGTTTCTCTTCCCTTCTCTCCCTGCTCACTCTTTCCTTCACCACTGTGGCTTCTACCACTCTTCTTTTGCTCACCTGTCGCTAGTTTCTGTCTTTCTTGCTCAACTGAAGAGTCCAGAGATTAGCTGAGGTCAGTCATTGTATTTCTGATAACGCTAGAACAACCTGCCCTGTAGTAACCCCCAGTTTAAATTCATCATTGTGTTTATCTTTGCACCACATAAACAACTAACACCTAAAGGATACTGTATTTCCCAAAATATGATGGCTCAGTCTTCAATCCTCAGCCCTGCCTGACATTGAAAACAATGTTTATCCTAGGAGAGGAGAAGGATTCTGTTATTCTGGCAGTAATTCAGACTTCAACTATAGCCATTTTAGAGGGACACTGTGACTTGACACTATCTAAATAAACACTGAGGGGGGGAAAGTGCATTTTGGGTGCTGCTATTTTTTAAGTTTTCCCAATATATCACAAATTTATACAGTGCTTGAATCACACTTTGTGTGATAATTTTTCATGCGAAAAGCACTCCTGAAACTGTTGTGGCCAAGTGTTATGATGTCAGCAAAGCCCATTTTAATTTGAATTCCATTCCATCCAACAGATTTGCAACCATGGTCAGCAGTAACTCTGGCAGTGTGCCACATCTCACATACTTTGACCATCATCATTGATCCATTTCCTTGGCTTACTGATCTAAATCAATGTTGTTTGAAGCCTGTGGTATAAAAGTCACCGTGTCTCTGTAGTTTGTTACACTCTGATTCGCTGAGGGCAGGTCAGAGAGCCACAAGAAAGTAAATAGATTCACATCTCTCTCCTGCCCATTCCCAAACAGAATTTACACAGATCTTATCTCTCTGAGTCTGAGTTGCCTCCATTATCTGACCACAGTAGTAGTAGTAAGTAACTTTTTGAAATAATCTCTGGAAAATGAGATGCAGCTGCAATGAGTGTATAAAAGACATCTGTGAGCAGGCCCGGTTCTAGGCATAGGCAACACATGTGGTCACCTAGGATGGCCTCCATCTGAAGCAGCGGCAACTATCTGGGGCAGGAGGGGCACCAAATGAAGGAGGAGAAAAGAAAAAAAGCGGCATGTTCATGAAAGTCAGTTTTTGGCTTGTAGGCCTGTTAAATCAATGGTTAATAAATTACACTATGGGCCTGTTTTACTATGACCTTTAGCATGTACAAAACCTTTTAGCGCATGCAAAACTAATAACATGACTAGTAGGATACAGTCAGGGATACAGTCTGACTATACAATTTTCAAAGGGATACAGTCAATCAAACACATACAGACACACACAAGCACACTCATATCTCATCACTCACATATTTAACATATGGTAACAGTCCATAAGGTTTTCTGATAGCAGTGTGAGATTATAGTAGTGTATAGTAGACAATATGTCATGGTTCATTTTCTTTACTTCTTGATTACTCACAATGAGCTGAAACCTAATAGCTAGTAGTGACGAAGTCTTCTTTCATCAAATCCATGACAGAATGAGTGGCAGTGAAGTATTCAGCCTCCTGTTGCTGTCACTATGCCTTGCATACTGTCATCCTTGCCTGCTTCCCCTCGTGCCTTGACAACATTTCTGTAATGTGGTTACAATGATATCATGTTGCTATTGTGTCACAGTTATGTCAGTAGAATGTTACCGGTTGCCTTGGTTGTTAGCTGGCTGACTGATACTCTAACTGAAACTGTGAGGGAAATTAGAAAAATAGACTTACAGACACTGCAAGAGGCTACTTTATTATGAGCAATGTTGCATTTGCTGTCTTTTCATAATTTGCAGCCAGCAAAGAAATACAAACAAACAAGACAAAATACAGATAAACTACACATTATGAATGAAAAGTGACAGAACTGCCCCTGTGCAAACTCACCTTCGATTCATCGAAACTGAAATGATCAGGGAAATAGGATAGTCAAAAGTTATTTTAAAGCAATACTTCCACCCACTCCTGCAGGGATGATTTCATGGATGTCAAGCCTGCTATTACAGGGAGCATAGTTTTATTTCTGTGGTGCTCATCTGAGCAATGCTAACTCTTTCCTGTAATACTATCAGAGCTTACCACATCACAAAGGTGGTGACAGCTTAACTGTTTCCTAACGATCAATATCATTGTGTTACACAATGAGATAGAGTGTGGCCAAAAGGCTTACTGACGATTAGCCTAAGCTAGTGGGTTGAAAAAAATGTCTGGTGGTGGTGGTGGTGGGTAGAGGTATAACTGGAGCATCTTGTTCACATTCAAACTCAAGTACTGTCAACATTGTCCACAGTTGTATGTACTTATGTCAAGGTTCTTTCGGAATTTCTAAGTTCTTTTTCTAGACATTGGAGAGAGATCAAAGATTTTTTTGAGTAGCATCACATGTCCTGTGCCTGGCTCCGGTCGCTGTACACCATACACCATAGGGCACAGCCAGGATATACTGTTTCCGATTACCCCCAAGGAACATATCTCAATTTCATTAAGTATTAATAGAGCATTGAAGACCCTGGAATTCACAAGGCACACACATAAGCTTGGCCCATTTGCTGTGAAATCAAGTGACACACAGACAACGCAACGTTGGCAGCTGGTTATATTAGGAACTGCAAAATAAGAGTATCTGTCTGAGGAAGGAGTTGAGTAAGTGTAATTTCCAAAGAAAATGTAGATGTGATAAAAAGAGATTGGTGGATGATATTTGTCTTTTTTTGCCCCTAATGTAGTCCTTGTGATTGTTGCTGTAATAGATTATGTATTTAGATGTTTTAATGTACACCTATTTTAGCCTTCTAAATGATCTGCTCTGTTTGTATCTGTATATACTGCCCAGCCACAACCTCACACTGATAGGCAGTAGATAGGACCAGGTGTGATGGAGCTCAGTGTCCACCTGTTTAGGATGTGGGTTTGATGTGCACTTGGGAAAAGGTTACATTTCCATGGCAGTGGATGTTAGGGTGTTTAAATGGGGAGAGAAGGGAAGAGAGAGAGAGAGAGAGAGAGAGAGAAACTGAATATACAGAGAACATAAGACCTATACTGTAGCTAATTGTTGAATATAAAATGCAATGTGAGCTTTGCATCAAACGTTTTAAACTTGTTTTTAACACAACATTTTGTCATTGTAATTACACAGCTTGAATTCCTCATTTGGGGCATTGACGCAACTGTCTAACAGTGACCGAAATGTAATTGTCCAGCCACCAGTCGGCCAACCACAAGAGAATTCCACGGAAGAGTCAAGCATTTTCCATGAGGTAAGTAAATGTAAACTTTGTCACACATAACACTCCAAAAATGGCCTTAGACAATTATTCTGATTTGTTGTTCAAATTTAAAGGGAGGGAGAATTCAAATTGTAGAGGGGCATTCATGTTCATTTCATCAGGAATATTAGTAATGCTATCATCTATGATTTTTAATTGCCAAATTGAAACCATGAAGGGCTGTTGTAACACGCTTGTGATGTTTTTTTTTCTTTTTTTTTGCATAATTAGGTTTTACAGCTATTTGGGGATTCATCACCAGTTTCAGGTACTCAAATTTCTGGCTCCGTATACATGCATGCATATGCACACACACACGTGTGCGCACACATACCCAATCAAAAATGCTTCCGTTCTCCAGGTACTTCTCTGGACTCTATCCCAACCATGACCAAGTACAATGAGCAGCTGGGAGCTGTTCAGAGGCTGCTCGGAGTTACGATTTGCAAGGCGCTCGACTATACTGGACACTGCTGTATTTATTTATATTCAAGGCCAAGGGAGCAGGCAGTGCAGCAGCTTCCCGACTAGGCCCCTGGCCCACCTGTTCACCTTGCTCACTGTCTGTGCGGGCTGACGTGCTGGGCAACTCCCAAAGGGAATATTAATGATAATTGCAGTATTACGAAGCAATTATACTCCGTTTTGGAAATTTCACAGTGACGTATACAGACCACGTGATTACACTTTGTGTCTGGCACTTATGTGAAGCTTTATTGCTCAAAAATATTTTTTCTAACATCACATGTGATGTAGTCTACATTCAGTGATATGTATGGCTATTTAAAAATGTATAATTCGTTGACATATTAAATTGAAGTATTGCCATCTTAATCTGTGGCATTATCATCGCTATCAGTGTCCAATGATAATGATGATTATTACTGGCGACCCGAGTGTGACTTTAAAACCGAGTTTAGAGCTGCCGGTTGTGTAACCCGACCCGCAGCGAGCGACAGCTGGAGGAACTAGGCGAGGGATAGCGAGAAGGGTAGTGGAGCAGGTTCGCAAATAACTTCTCGCTTTCTCTTTCTCTCAAGCTCTTTCTCAGACATTTAGGAACGGATGGTAAACACGTCGAACACGGCAATGGCCGGCCGGACCTTTTGGTCAAGTTTGGCTGCAGTGTCACTTCTGCTACTTATAATGCAAGGTAACTTTATGTTTACATTTGTGCTTTGCCTTTTTGTGGTCGGCGATAGTTTTACAGCTCTCTCTCTCTCTCTCTCTCTCTCTCTCTCTCTCTCTCTCTCTCTCTCTTCATTCATGCCAATGTTTCTTTATGCGACATGTTTTGGAATTGTCTCTACATTAGAATTATTTATTGTCAGTAATCTGGTCTCTTCCCTTGCTCGTTTACTTCTCCCTCGTTATCACGAGAAAGTTTACAACTTTTTTTAGTGTTAGTCTGCTTAGTAATGGGCACATTGATGGAAATAACGTTTTAAAAAAGCAATAATATTGATGCTGTAACTCACCAGTGCGGAGAAAGTGCTTTATCTCTCTGTACTTCCCACAGTGAGTGGCAATGAGGAGTCCCAGCTCATTAAGGATATCATGACAGGCTACAACAAGAATATCCGTCCTGCTGAGCATCCGGGGGACAAGGTTCAAGTGCAGCTGAAGCTCACCCTAACAAACCTCATTTCCCTGGTGAGACCCTTTCTCCTGCACCCCTTTCTCACCACTGCCTCATGTCACACTGCCACACTGCTGTGCCACATCAATGTAGCACACACCCTGCAGTGCACTGCACAACACTGCATCAGCCAAAGCCTATTATTCCACCTTTGATGCAGCATCTATGATACTCTTCTGCACTACCATACCTGCCCATGACTCGGCCATGGCAAAGTACAGAATGTGCAGTAGAGTTGTGCCAGAGCTTTGCCAAATTACAGATCCGCACACAGTTATCCAGCCATGTTGCTTTGCTGCTCAACTTGGAATGTTGTATCTGCTTTGAAATTTACACTGGATCCATTTTGAATGTGCCAAGTGTAGTAGTAGTAGTTTGATGCTGTGGGGATGCTTTGCTGCCTTGGGTCCTGGACAACTTGCTATTTTTGAAGGAACCATAAATTCTGCTCTGTACCAGAACATTTTAAGGAGAATGTCCTGTCATCTGTCCGTGAGCTGAAACTGAAGCGTAATTGGGTTATGCAGCAAGACATTGATCCACAACACAAAAGCAAGCCCACATCTGAAAGGCTGAAAAGAAAAAAAATTACAGTTTTGGAGTGGCCTAGTCAAAGTCCTGAACTGAACCCAATAGAGATGCTGAGGCAGGACCTGAAACAACAGCATGAAACATGCTAAAAAAACTTACTAATTTGTCTGAATTAAAGCAGTTCTGCAAAGATTAGGCTAAAATTTCTCCACAGCGATGTGAAAGACTGACATCAAATTATAGGAAGTGTTATTGTAGTTGGTGGTGCAACTAGTTATTATGTTTAAGGGGGCAATTACTTTTTCACATGGGTGATATGGGTGATATTGATAAAGTTTTTCATTAAACAAAGGAAATAATTTAAAAATGTGTTTTGTGTTTAGTCAGGTTGCCTAATATTACATTTTGTCTAAAGATCTGAAACTATTCAGTGTGACAAATATGCATTAATAGAAGATATCAGGAAGATATCTTTTTCACTGTACTGTATGTTGAGTTGAAATAATAGTTAAGTGCTTCTGTGCATGTGTCAACATGAATTTTCACTGTCTTTTAGAATGAAAAAGAGGAAACCCTCACCACCAATGTGTGGATTGAGATTGTGAGTAGCCTACATTCCTCTCCTCTTGACGGTAATACTCCTGTAGTTCTTATAGTCTCAGTGGTAACTTCTTGTTTCCCACACTGCCATTTTTAATCATCATCTGTTCCTTTTGTTTGAATCCATCTCATGCTCCGCCTCACACTGACCCTCTTTACCTTTAATCACTTGTTATTTCTCTATTTTTTCCCTCTTGGTTTGTCATTCAATGTTTCCTGTCTCTCCCTCTTTACCTCACAGCAATGGCATGATTACCGTCTGGCCTGGAACGAAACTTTATACTATGGCATTAGTGTGGTTCGTGTCCCGTACAGTACAGTGTGGCTGCCAGACATCGTCCTAGAGAACAAGTGAGACCATCGGGAGGAGGGGAGGGAAAGAGGGATGACTGAAAAGAAGTGTGGACCTGCAGTTATATTAAATTCCCTCTACTGCCTGCTTTGATTGACCAGATTTGTTCTCTTTTTCTGTTGTATTCCTTTCACAATGTTGCTCTATATTCCATTCATTCACTTGGGCCTTATCCCGTCTTCTCCTCCCCCTTGCCAAATTTATTCTTCTTTTTCTCCCATACTTCAAACTCATCTTGTGTTCTCTCCAACTTCTTTCCGTCTCTCCTTCTGTCACCTCTCCTCTGTCCCCTCCTCAGTATTGATGGCAAGTTTGACGTGGCGTACTACGCTAACGTGCTGATCTCCAGTGATGGAGGCATGTACTGGCTCCCCCCTGCCATCTTCCGCAGCACCTGTTCTATAGAGATCACCTACTTTCCTTTTGACTGGCAGAACTGTACCCTGATCTTCAGGTTGGCAGGGTTGGGGGATCCCGGGGTGGTGGGGTCGGGTGTGGTGGTTGATGGAGGGGTGGAGGTGTGGAGGTAGAAGGGTGCGCAGATGGAATATGCCATAAAAGTGCTCACATCCCTGGAGATACAAATATTCTCAGAATGGTTCCTTGTTTCACCCATACTTTAACTACAATTACCAGGAAGGCTGTATTTTTATTTCTTCTTCTATCAGGTTGAGTAACAACTTGCTAACATTACCATGTACCAACTAGCCTGCTACTTACAGTGACACATGTTAACTTTCATAAGAAGGACATAAAGCATAAATGCAGGCTGTGCTATATGCTAGTTTACCACACTTTATTACTTTCTGCCAATCCGTAAAAAGTGATGCGATGCCTGTATGTATAAATGGAAGGCAGTGCTATATTTGGACTGCGAGTCTCCAGCCAGTTGTTACTATGTATCTCACACTCCTTTGTTGATGTTGCATTTTTGTGGCATATAGGAACAGGGCCTTGGCAGGATGGGTTGAGAGGGCTGTTGTGTTCGCGAATGGGGTTGGGGTGGCAGTGGGTTTTCGGATGGGGCGACATAACCTCGTTTTGAGACCAAGTGTCTCACCAAGTAAGCCCTCCTTGCCATGTCCCATGGCCATTTCTGCCATAGGCTTGTTTGACATTGTCTGTCATACATTTTGGGGAGAAAAATTCCAACGAGAGTAGTCAAGAATTGACATACATTCCTAAAACATAATTTTAGTGCTACAAAAGGCTGTGTTCATAAGTGCATTTCATTTATGAGTGAGGTGATGAATTTTCTTTCCTTTAACCGGTTCAGGTCTCAGACATACAGTGCCAATGAGGTGGACTTGATACTGGCTGTGGAGGAGGGTGTGACCATTGAGTGGGTGGCGATAGACCCAGAGGCCTTTACCGGTAACATAACACGTGTGCCTATACAGAGAGAGAGAGAGATCAGACCTATGTGCAGAGGGAGAGCATGTTGTGCAGAATGTGGGAATAGGGGAGCAGACAGTTCTTTGAGAGGAAAATATATCAGATACCGTATACTGTATATATAAAACTCAGGCATGTGAGCATGTACACACACACTCTCTCACACATACGCACACACACATGAGCACAACACTCACAGATCCAATGTCCTTCTGCTGCTTGGTTGCAGGAGTCCACAGACTGGTCACATTTCTCTGTCTCTTGTGCAGCTTGGGCGAGGCTTTTACGCAGCTGTAGGTGCTGTAACTACTCTACCAAAAGAGGGCAGTAGTGAACAACTAGCACATGACTCGCTATGATCACAGTAATTAGTTGCATTTAGTCACATTTGCTAGTAAGCTAGCCACCTCGCAATAGAGTGCTACAGTTTGTAGTCCTAAAATCCGGAAGTGAGTTAGTATTTTTGAGACATGGGTTCACTTGGCAGATTTCCACACTTTTTTCCAATAGGGATTTTGAATTCTGCAGAAAATAAAGTCTGTGTTTAACATGAGCTTAAGAGAGTTTTACGTTTTTTTCTGTGACAAATTACACGCGTTAATATCTCACATGTGAATCTTGATGCTGTTATGTGTTTTGAAAAGGTAAGTTGCTTACAACAAGTTGCAATATTGAAACTACAATGGTTGTCGCCTGCAGGTGGGCTGATACGAAACTTTGGTGGTTGGCAGAATGTGACCTTTGTTGTAGTTTTAATACAATTTGTTTTTGTAATGAAACTTGTTAGAAATTTGCACTGACACGGCCAAGATACACAACTATGGGGCTCATCCATACACTAGAACAGTGCCTTAAAAAATTCAAATTTCTATTTTGAAGTACAAAATTTGTTTTTGAAGTTTTGTGCCTAAAATATAGCATTGCTCTGTCATTGATCATAATGGTGTCATACAATATGTATAACTAATTTTTCAATAAATTGCTCCTATGTAAGTTAACATTGATAGTTTTTGATAAAATAAACAACTCTTGCAGTATGAATAGTGTTCTGTAAACTAAATGTCTGCCTTGTATAGCTGATACGGAATACTAGGAGATGCCTTTTTATAGCCTGAAACACCTCATTGGCTGAATAGCTGCTAAATAGGATTGTTTACCCAATTTCATTGTTGTGTTTCTCCCTCCACGTAGAGAATGGAGAGTGGGCCATCAGGCACCGCCCAGCCAGGAAGGTAATCAACCATCGCTACTCCCCTGATGACTTGGAGTATCAGGAAGTGCATTTTGGCCTGGTCATTCAGAGGAAGCCTCTGTTCTACATCATCAACATCATCCTGCCCTGCTCCCTCATTTCCTCCTTGGTAGTGCTGGCCTATTTCCTGCCTGCACAGGGTCAGTGGACTGAGGCTATGGTGGTGGTGGTGGGGGTGGTGGTGGGGGGAGAGGGCTGTTTGTTTGTGTGATTGTCCTGTTGCCCTGTGTCTATACGTGTGACCACACCTTCTCTGTGTGACTGGGTCTTTGTGTTACAGTGTCTGTGTGATGTTTCACGTGCGAACTTATGGCTGCATGTGTGTAAATGTATGTATGTGTCTGCATTCTCTGGGTGTGTGCGTGTGTATGTGTGTGTGGCAATGACTGTATGCTTTGATCAGTTCTTCTTCTCTGCTTCTTCTCTGCTTCTTTTCTATGACAAGGTAGAGATACTCAGCCACTTCATATTTTCTGTCCTGGGCCAAATAACAATCTAATTTGGGGTTTTGTTCCATTTTTCCAATGTTGCGGATAAAGTTCCTTTGACTGGTTGATAACTTATTTTGTTCTGTTTTGTTGGTTGGAAGCAGTGCTGATGAGTGCTCCTTTGCTGACTTCCTTTCTCTCTCTTTTTCTGTCTCTCAGCTGGTGGTCAAAAGTTGACTGTGTCCATCTCTGTTCTGCTGGCTCAGACAGTCTTTCTTATCCTTGTTTCTCAAAAGATTCCACAGACTTCTCTCTCAGTCCCTCTTATTGGCAAGTGAGTCTGTGTTTGAGTATGTGTGTGTTAACACATCTGGTCATTCTTTTTTATGACATTTGAATTTCAGACTCGCATAGTCTATGCCTCATTACAACATAGTCTTGTTTTTTTTTGGTTCAGATTTTGCATGCTATATATGATACATCCTCCATAGACTCGTTTGCCTTTTTGCTTCTTCTCCCTCTTTTATCCCCTTCTCCTCTCTCAGGTACCTGATCTTCGTCATGTCCGTAACCACTCTCATCGTCACCAACTGTATCATCGTCCTCAACTACTCCCTCCGCAGTCCCAGTAGCCACAACATGTCCCGATCCATCAAGCACGTATGTCAGAAACCTCACATTTTCACACATACATTTTTCTGGAATATTATGGTAAAACTCCTCCCTTACATCGCTGTAGGCTTCAGCACGGAACATGGGTTTTGTGTTCATCTTAAAAGATTCAAACATGTCTGTGGATACCAGCTTTGTCCCTATGGCTTTTGTTTCCAAGAGCATAAAGAAAGGCAGAGCCAAGTCTGTCCAGTCCAAACTGCTTATGTATTAGGAATTTTAGGGAACCCTTTTCCCATTTTCTCTTTGTTGTATGGCACTGTGAACCTCTCCCAGGTTTTCCTGGAGGTTGTTCCACGTTTCCTAGGGGTGTCGTATTTGGGCAACAGCGATGACGAAAACGCACAGTCGGATGCAGTGAGAGAGCGCAGAGGGAGCACATTCAATATGATGCAGAGAGCGGAGGAGTACATGCTGAAACATCCTCGCAGCGAGATCATGTTCGACAGACTGAAAGAGAGACACGGCCTCGGTCAAACTTTCGGTAAGAGACGGAGATAGTCTCATTCAAACATTGGGGCCTTATTGATGTGAAATTATTGAGTTGTGGAGATGTCCAAATCAATGAGGAAAGCTACTTTTGTTTGTTTCTTAACATCCAGGTAAGCTTTTTCAAAGCAAATAGCCTACGATACAGACCGACCTGGTGTCTGCTTATTATAAATGGCTGTTTCTTTTCCATTCACCACTTGGAGCATCCTGAAAATTGTGCTTTGTCAGCACGGCAAGCAATAGCTGAACAGATTTAACATTAAACTCTGAACTAACTTAAAAGGTTGAACACATGGATGAGTACAGTTCATTTCTTTGACAAATATTAAACACCATATAGGTCTCACCAAAAAGACACTACATGTAGATGGATTTCAACAGCATCTAGTGTCCCTATTTCCAAACCCAAATCCATTTCCATTCTGCAAACACATAACAAAAAAAAAGCATGTTGTTTGTTGTAGCAACTTAGAGGCAGCATAATTGTAACATCATGTTTTTTGGTCACCTAGAAAACAATTCTCACTAAACTTGACTTAGAAATACATACTAGCTTTTCAAGGACAGGTGACTGCTTAAAACAATATATGATTTGATTTGTTGTAAAGAAAAATAATGCCTTATATTCAAAAATTACTTCGGGAACAGATTATTACTTACCTCGCCATTTTAGCACTTGGTAGAGGACTGAATTGCGTGCATACAATCCTGAAATGGCTACTGTAGCAGTACCCATAATTTATTGACCTTGTTACATTTATGATGTACATTTATAGCAACTGTTTCCTATTTTATTTCCGAATGCCATTGTAAAAAGTAGCTACACAGCTTACAAAGGCCCATCAGCAGAGCAGTGTGATATGCTAATAAACCTATCACACTGTCCTACCGGTTAGTAGTGATCAAGCACTCTACACGTCCAGTTTTTGTCAGCTGGTTTACCAGACCTGTTTGCTTGACATGTCTCACTAGTGCCTTCGCTGACTGCAAAGTTTCTGCTATTTCTTGGATGGTGTCTCCAAGTTTGGTGTGATCAGTCTTCTTGTTGTCATTGGTCACAATGTCCAGTCACAATGAGGTCATGATATTTCCACAACAAAGCCGTTCCCGACTCATTTGGAATTTTAAGTTTGCAAATTTCTGTTTAATTTCATCCCCTGCAAAATTAGGGGCACTGACATGGACTAGAAAAAGAGATTTCACGTGCGCAAAATTAGTTCAAATAAGTTTATTTCTTCAAATAGAAATACATTTAAGACATTTTTTACTTACTAGAAAACAAACCTGAATCCAGCCCAAGCCCGAAGTTGTTCATAAAAAATAAAAAAAACGACCTGAACCCGGCCCAGATCTCTGTTTAAAATAACCCATATATGTGGTTGTCTCTTCACATTTGACTTGTAATGCACTTTCTGTCTTTCAGTTCCATGTATTAGGTCACATCACACTCACACATGTTCCATCCTACTTGACACCTAGTCCTGATAAAGGATATTATGTGACTCCCTCATGCTTATTATGGGATGCATTGTATATTTTAAACAAGCATAGCTCTGCTATTAATTTGGCAGGAGACTAGATAACCCATATAGTTTGCATTACTGGTTTTTTAATTGCAATTTAAGTAGCAATAAAATTTGTGAACACAAATTCCTTATTTTATTCAATTGTAAATATTTATTTTGGGAATGCTCTTAGGTGGTTTGCCATCCAGGAAAGACTTTATGTGTAGCCAGTTATACAACAGCAGCTCACTACTGCCCTCTTTTGGCAGTGTTTTTACAGTATCTACAGCTGTGTGACTTTGTGTCTGTATCACCCCTCAGTGGATGGCATTGATGTCAGTACCACAGCCAGCCTGTATAAAAGCCTCGCTCAAGCTGCCCCAGAGATAAAGGACTGTGTGGACGCCTGCAACTTCATCACAGAGAGCACCAAGCAGCAAAACGATATTGGATCTGTGAGTGCTGCCTGTGTGTGTGTGTGTGTGCTCTCATATAGGATATTGGATGTATGTTGGCTCTCTCACAACATCTGTTCTCCCTTGTGCACTTTTTCTTTTTGTCTCTCTCTCTCTCTCTCTCTCTCTCTCTCTCTCTATCTATCTATCCATCCATCTATCTGTCTCACTCACAGGAGATAGAGAACTGGGTGTTGATCGGGAAAATGATTGACAAGGTGTGTTTCTGGGTTGCGTTACTCCTCTTCTCCCTTGGGACGGTGGCGATCTTCCTCACGGGACATTTTAACCAGGCTCCTGAGTTCCCTTTCCCTGGAGAGGACAAGCGTTATGCCCCCATTTTGCCAACCTCCTCCCCAGAAGGGCAGGGGGATGCACCATCGCCCTCTCAGTTGTAAGAGTTTGTGTTGCCTTATTCTTCTTTGATCACTCACTTTTCTTATACTTAGAGACATGTGCGAGGAGTACACTCTGGGCAATCAGACCACAATAATGAGTTTAAAAAACACCTGATCATGTGGTTAATAATGATTCCAACACTCTCATCCTGTCTCCTCACCAGGTCCACTCAATCCCAGCTCCCTTGGGATTAGTATTACCTAATAATACATGCGTTAAGTTGGGTAATTAAAAGGAAATCTCAGGGCAACGCTACCTGGGGCTATTTGGGCTCAGGAATTTCAAGTATTGTTTGGATGTTCTGGGTCCATTACTGAGTTGGGTTACATATTATTTCATTTTTATTATATATGTATTTACGCATACACACACACACACACACACACAAACAAGCTTGTGCATGAGCAGGCATGTGTGCACAAACACATAGAAAAATGGATATTCGATAATCTGAATTGAACTACTGTTGTATTACTGATACATTGAATTTTAACACTTGTAAATCAGATGAAACAACAAATATGAAGACAAAAAAATGTACTATAAATTAAAAAATGAAAAAGATGTATTAAATCTTATGAGTAATACCTAGGGTTCATATACACATAAACACACACACACACCACACTCATGCACAGCAAGCCTACACAAAAAACAGACAAGTTTATGTACCACCATAAGTGTTTCTCTAGTGAAATTACATTCTGAGAGTTTTTTTAAATATATATTTAAATTACTTACTGAGTAGGTGTGATTGAAACGTATCATGCTTCATTTAGCTGTGGGCTACACTAGATATGTTTGCAGGTGGACTTTCCCATGGAACTGCTTTTACTGAGCTTTTACTGATCTGCAATCGTGTAAAGGTAATTTTAGAAGGTAATACAGCCCATCATTTTTGTCTTTTCACTTGAGTTCAAATTTGTCTGGTACAACCAAAATTCAATCACTTTCACACCATTTGAGGTGCTGAGGTTTTACTCCCCTCATGCATTTTATTCGTACCTGTCTGTGTGCCGTTGTCATAAGGACTGTTTCATCTTGGGTATGTGTCTCTGTGAAAAGTGCTTCATCACAAGGTCTAGAGCCATATAAAAACAAATGAGCCACAATAATATTGAAGTAAAAGTGTGATATTATGGATGACAGTGTGTGAGCATGAGGTTGAAGTCAAATCTGTCTTACGTGAGATGCGTGGTGACGCCATGTATTTCTCTGTAGAAATAGGTCTGTTGGTAGCTAGTTAACAATAATATAATTCATAAGGAATTAAACAGCCTGCGCTGTGCAGTTGTATGTTTTTTATGATGGGGTGCTGATGTGAAGCCAGTGGGTCGCTAACCACCCTGAAGTGGTTCATTCTCATGCAGCTGCACAGCCCAGAAAGTTTTGTTACAGCCACATACACTAAGGCTACCTGCAACAGAAATTATTCCAATGCTCAAATTCAATTAAATTTTTGTTGCATTCCTTTTTTGTTGTTGACTTGGTTTTTTTGTCATGTTTTACTGTTCCAAATTGAATGTTCAGTTGAAATAGAATGTTGAACACAGAAACAGAGATAAGACCATTTTTGCTGGAACTACTTTATGGCCTTTCATTATACCATGGCCTCTTCAGCAGGTATATGGGTAGTTGCAATGAGTTCACTATCAAACACAGCACAGGGTGAATCAATCAGATTATATATTACATTAAATTGTATAATACATTTGTACAGTTGCAGTTACAGGATGCCTGTATTTGGATTTACTATGGCTCTAATGTCTAAACACAACACAAGTTTTTACTAGACCCAGAAGCAATGCTACCGAAGCCAGCCTTTTCAGTTCCACAGTACATTGCATGTATGTGTCAGGGAAGTAGCTGAGGGAAGTTTTTTTTACTACATTTTTGTTTGTCTGAGGTTGAAATCAAATCATACATCAATCCTTCTCATTGGATCCCTGCACCATTGTCCTCTTAACCCCATGTTGTGACCACTGCAAAAACATGCCCCAGGTTCCATTCCATACTACTCCCTTAATCCCTGTAACAATCACTGTTGGGTAAAGGAACACTTTCATGTGCCTTATCATTGATACAACACTGGACTCTAAAAGTACTACTTGTATTGGGTGAAATTTCTGCTGTGATTTGGCTGTAGAATTAACCGTGCATGAGCATTGTTTCGAAAGTGCATTTTAAAGAGGTTATACATCCTAAAGAAATTGAATATGCTCTGTGTATATTATTGTGAGTATGAATTATGCACCTTCAAAGCTGAAGGAAGAGAAACTGTTTGTTAGGGAGGGAAACACCCATGAAATAACAATAACTCTTTTCCTAAACATAAATAATCCTGTCCTAGTAAGTGTCCTGTGCTTTGCAGACTAATAATGGCCAGATAGATTATCTAATGCTGCCCCCAAGTGGGTATACTGCCAAGATGTCCTGCACATCAACTGGAATCAGGTGAGAATTGATCCCTTCGAACACATCAAGAACCTTACAGTTGCAGACAGTGTTGGGTTGTAATAGATGATTTGTAATCTGGATTGTGTAATGAGATTACAAAAAAGTATTTGTAATTAGTCCAGGATATTTTTGAAGAGGTGCATAATCTTATTAGCTGTTTTGTAAAGATTACAGTACTAAAGATTACATGATTTCATTTAATAAAAATGTAAAAAAAATAAATTATAAATTCACGTGGACAGAAATACAAACATTCCATGTGTATGCACACAAACGCACCATATGTATAAAATAGTTTCACTCAGTGTGACCATTGACTGATTATAGAAAAGAGCCAAGTCATGTATTCTATGGTCTGTCCTTTAATATTTTAATATTTTTAACCTCAGAATGTCTGTCTAAAGGAAGCAACCTAGTAGCTGGCTAATGCTAGCTAGATAACGATTGTCTAATGCTAGCTAATTAGTGACACTGCAATGAAAAAATATTTTCGCTTAATTATAACATTTATTTACATATACCTGTGTATTTATGGCTATACCCACCAGGATATCCTACTAAACATTTACAGATTTATTTCTGGGCAAGAAGCCCCCCCACCCCCATCTCTCTTTCACGCTCAAAACAAATGAATTGCTCTGCTTCCCATGGATCTCTTTAATGGATGTACTATTTTCAACAAGGTTACTGTGGCATGAAATTTGAAAGACATGGAATTTGGTTAGGAAGAAAATTAAGGGAGGAGAGGACATCTTCCCCCTGGGGGTGTCTTCCACCATTTTACCCTATATTTTCCCACAGCTTTGTCAGTAATCATACGCATATGTAAGTAAGAATGTGCCTTGCACATAACATCAAATACAATTGGTCACCCAATTTCTGCCATACCACTTTTCAGTAGGTGATACCATGCCCAATTACAAGTCCAACAATGGTTACAGTGTTACAGACAGGTGAGTTTTACAAATATCAGCCTTTAGGAAGATAGTGGAAATAGTGTGTCAATTGTGCTTTACAAAAGCACAATGATATTAATCATTTTAAAAAATAATGGCTTGGAGTTTATAATCATACAATACATTTCCGAAAGTATGTGGACACCCATTCTAATTAGTGGTTTTGGCTGTTCAGCTATTGCACACCTATTGCAAACAGGTGCATAAAATTAAGCATACAGCCATGCAATATCCTTTGACGAACATTGGCAGTAAAATGGGTCACACTGAAGAGCTCAGTGACTTTCAACATGGCACTGTCATATGATGCCACCTTAACAACAAGTTAGTTTGTCAAATTTCTGCCCTGCTAGAGCTACCCATGTCAATTGAATGTGCTGATATTGTGAAGTGGAAACAGGTAGGAGCAGGACTCAGACCGCCAAGTGCTGAAGCGTGTAGCGCATAAAAATAATCTGTCCTCAGTTGCAACATTCACCACAGAGTTCCAAACTGCCTCTGGAAACAACGTCAGCACAATAACTGTTTGTCAGGAAGTTCAAGAAATGGGTTTCCATGGCCAAGGAGCGGTATACAAGCCTTAGATTATCATGTGCAATGCCAAGCATCAGCTGAAGTGATGTAAAGCATGCTGCCATTGGAATCTGGAGCAGTGGAAATGCGTTCTCAGGAGTGATGAATCATGCTTCAATATCTGGCAGTCTGATGGACGAATATGGGTTTGCAGAATGCATAGTGCCGACTGTACTGACCTGAATAGTGCTGACTGTAAAACTTGGTGGAGGAGAAATAATGGTCTGGGGCTGTTTTTCGTGGTTTGGTGTATGCCCATTAGTTCCAGTGAAGGGAAATCTTAATGTTACAGCATACAATGACATTCTAGAGAATTGCGCACTTCCACCTTTGTGGCAACAGTTTGGGGAATGTCATTTCCTGTTTCAGCATGACAATGCCTCCATGCAGAAAGAAAGGTCCATAAAGTAATGATTTGCTGAGTTGGTGGGGAAGAAATTGACTGGCCTGCACAGAGCCCCGACCTCTACCCCATCAAACACCTTTTGGATGCTTGGAATGCTGACTGCGAGCCAAGTCTTATACCCAACATCAGTGCCCTGCCTCACTAATGCACTTGTGACTGAATGGAAGCGAATCCCCACAACCATGTTCCAAAATCTACTGGAAAGCCTTCCCAGAACAGTGGAGGCTGTTAAAGCAGCAAAGGGGGGTCAAACTCCCTGCTCACAGGTAGAGCAGCACCTTTGGCCAATCGTAAGCACCATGGCTCCTGTTCATTACCTAATCATTGGGCCTTAAAAAAGCCTTACTCCAAACCTGTAAAGGTGGGGACCTGGGACTTGCTTCTTGATGGTAGTTGTGCCCATTTTGCCCTACCTTGGGCTGTGGCATTTCTTTGTCTCCTCATTTCTTTTTTCTTTTCCTTTTTTAAAGAGTTCGTCTGTTATTTTGGTTCTAGGCTTAATAAAAGGCTATAATCCAATCGCCTCTTGTTGATTCTGTCTATTCACCATGTGGTAGTGGCCAACCCCACTCCTTCCTCACAATACATTTTCTCAAAATATTGTACTCTCATTTGTAGTTTACTATAACATGACACAAATAGCTCTTCCTGTACTAGATTTTTAGAGCACTTTCTCCCTGTAGTATGTGTCAATAACACAGTCAAGTAGATGGTGACAACATTTATTTGAGGTACATGGACAGCTGCCAACAGGCTTCTATATATATGAACAAACTCTTTGTTTTACTCGCAGACAGTAGGGTGGGGTTAGCACACTGGCTTGTCTCGGTACAGCTGCCTGCACATTTAAATGTTTTCATTTAACACTGCACACTGGCTGAATTCAGCTGCAACACAAAAACTGATGATGTAAACCAATGCAATCTCTGGGGAGTGGTACTGCATGCCCCCTTGACTACAGGAATAAGTCCAATATTTCCACTGTTGTCAGCTGAGATTTTAGAAAACATTCTAGTTATGCAAGTCTTTTGGCAGGATAATGCCTCATTCTGCCTCCATTCATGTGCTGGCGTTTTTGGATCTGGCATTCCCAACGCGTTCACAACGACCAGATGCGTTTTGAGCGCGCTGAACTTGGCTCGAGAATACGACGTAATAGTACATTTTTACCACCAGATGGATATGGACCACCAACACTGCATTCGGCTGCCTGAAGTCACGTAGGGAATTACTGCTGTCAACTGAGGATGTAATGAAATTAACTGAGAAGTAATAATAATAATAATAATAATAATAATAATAGTAGTAGTAGTAGTAGTAATTACTTTTGTCGATTCGGTGGACAACTTTGGATGTAATGAAATTAACTGAGAAGTAATAATAATAATCATAATAAGGACAATGGCAACAACACAAAATTAATAAGTCCGAGCCCCAGTTAAAAGAATTACGAGACACAAGTTTTTTTGACAATAGGGTTTGTTGAGATAATGTAAGACACGTCCGTTTATAGAAATCAGATAATTTCATCTAGGCCTATAGTAACTACACATATTCTGCGTGTGAGTAATTTTTTAGCAACTTTTTTTTTTTTACCAGCTGAGTAAATTAACGATAATTTCAAAAGTGTTCCTAGGGTAGCAAGTCAATAAAACGAAGGGGCGGAACTTCCGTGCTCAATAAAGTTGTCTCTAACTAGCCTACTGGAGAAAAATTATTCTTGCCTCTAACAGCGCTCTGGGTAAGACATGGACAAGCAACTTAGCTACGCACGAGACGATGAAACGACACCTTGCGTGCTAGTTAGAAAAATGTTGAGAGTTGAGGTACGTACAGTTTAAATAAATCAATTTTAAGTTTATATGTAGCTGCCTGGCAAACTATTAATCTTAATAGCTATCCTGTGTGACGCTAGTGCCAGTGTCTTCAGAAACGCACATCATATGGAAGAGGCAGTACGCTAGCAACAACGTTAATTTTGTAGTTATTGCTTTAGGTATAGCTCCATGCATTATAAAATTATGCTGGGTAAAATATTTTTTAAATTAATGTGTAGACTTCTCATTGATACAGCCTATTGAATGTGTCACGTTTTGTTGCTGTGTTGTTGCTTTATCCAGTTATTGATATTTTGTTTCATGCTGTGATAATTTAGTATTCGCCCAATCTTCCACAAAACTATCATACGCCAAAAAATCGAAAGGAAAGTCTACGGAAATTTAAATAAAAAGATTTTAAGTGAATTTAAGGAAACTGACAATGACTATTTAATCTGCTTCAGTGTTTTTGCTCGATCGGTTTATGCATATAATTCCAATTATTTTAATAAAATATATGGCCAGGGTTCGGATGTGAGCGAAGGCAGCCAAAACCGTTTCGTTAGCTTCTACAATTCGAGTACGAGTTGCATGACATTGTGTAGATACCATTAGGGTTTTGACGCATGCGACTGAATCATTTCTGGGTTTAAAAAAACAAAACAAAAATAGAAAACAAAGCTCTTTCAAGATAGCAGGTACATTAAAAAAAACTAAAATAAACAGAAGTGGGCTCATGTTCGGTCTGTTGAGATAAGCTATCCATAAATAATTTGAACTGAGATTTCCAAATAACATGAGCACATAAAGACCATTTCACAACAGCTTCTTCGTCTTTTACAAGTTATTTTAAAACTGCACTGAATGACACTAAAAAGGGACTGTGGACAAAATTGGTGTCTATATTACTATCTATTGAAGGTTGACTAGCTTCTATGTTCAGAACTGTTGTGAATATTCACTTTGAAAGCTGTTAACAAAAGCCCTATTATTTGAAGCAGAGTATTGAAGAGGCATACTAGTGCGTGTTTATTTTCAATAACAGCATGCTGGTGGACCTTTATTTCCACTAGTTGTCAGTACAGCTGTTTAAGCTCTATGGCGATAGGCTACCTTTTAAGGAAGTTGTCTCTGTGAGCGGATCTTTAGATTGCTTCTCTTTACTCCATAACACTAAGTACAAAGAACAGGTTTATATCAGTTCTCATCACCGTCCTGCAAGTATTCACCAGATTTTTGCCAGATTTCTCTTTTTTTTAAATTAGTTAAAAAGATATGCTGCTGTTGGGTAGTTTCTGCATAGCAACCAGTTGCAGTCTTCTAACGAAGGATGTGAGTATGAACTTGTATCCAGGAGGAAAATAAACCCTCATAAGCAAACAGAACAAAGGGATTTCGTTTGTGGAATAAAATGAACACGGATAAAAAAAGAGGTAGTTTCCAGATAACCAGCGTGACTTTGGACTTTGACCGGGCGTCTCTGGAGTCCTCCTACAAGGCTGCCTTCTCTGACTGCACCAATGAGCCTCCCCAGCAGCCTGCAGGGAATTCACTGACCACTGGGGGGCAGGGTAGTGCACGCTCCACTTCTCCCAACCCTGAGCTGCCCAGTGCTTGTCTGGGGACTGTGGGCAGCAAGAATGTTAAAGAGTCTGTGGGCTCTTTGGCTTCGTCACCATCTTCACCTCCCTTTGGTGCTGGAAACACAGCAGCCGGGTTGGCGGGGGCAGTCGAGGGGAGCTGTGGTGGGCCTGCTCTTTTGGATGTGCCCAGGGCTGGCCTGTACCACCTCAGCTTCAGCCAGCCCTGCAGCCCATTGTCCGTTAGGAAGCAGGTGGACCTGGAGCAGGGCGGGGCGAGCTGCTGGCTGCCCATGTCTTCCCCTCAGTCCCCATCACGGTTCAGAGTGGTCCGGCTGGGACAGGGTCTGGGCGAGCCGTACTGCCGTGGCCGCTGGACCTGCACGGACTTCCTGGAGCGTGATGGGCTGGACAGGGGGGGCCTGCAGAGGGTGATGGAGAGCATGCGGCACGCTCACTCCCTGGACTCCCTGGAGGTGGAGGGGTTTGCTATGCCTGGGGGCGAGGGACCGGTGTTTAGGCCTCTGGTACAGGTCAACGCTCTCAACACAAGGCACATGGTCAGCTTGCCAGGAGCTGTGGGAATGTTGGCACCCGATGTTAAATCCAGTGCCTGCTGTGCTGTAATGCCTGAAGGGGAGGGGACGGGCGATTCTCTAGCAGGACACCCTGCTGTGATTGACTCTCCCTCCCCCTTGCCCATGGATCAGTTTAGAATTATACCTGAGGATCCATCATCCAAGGCCTTCATCTCCCTCATCCCCGGGTTTTCCCTCCAACACCAGCCGGACCCCTTTTCTTTACTGTCAACTTCTAGGCTCCTCCCCTTATCCCAACGGGCTGGCCGAAACCTGCCTTTGCTGCAACTGGACCAGAAAGTCAAGGTGTGTGCACGTCTGTCCCATCTCAGGTCTGTGCCATCCGGATGTATTTGTGTCTCTTCAATGACTGTTGAGTCATTGTAATGTTCTGCTCATTTGCTTATTGTTCTGCTTGTATTCGCGGTGTGAAGACCATGTACACTCCCAAAAATATTCTAATATTTACCACATTAATTCCAACATTTTATCACCACACTGTACTTCATACACAGCCCGACTCCTTGGCCACCCCCCAGAAGCAAGATGGAGGCTTCTACCATGATGTTGGCCCCAATCATGCTCAGTCTACTTTCAGCCTGGCTCAGTCCATGTTTGGAGCTGGGGGGGCTTTTGACCTGGGCAGTGAAAGGTAGGGGGTGGATTTAAAGCTTTTCTGCTAATTACTCAGAGGTTTTATGTATATGTTTGTGGTGGCTTCCAGGAACAATTTGCAGCGGTCACAATGAGTCCTTTTATCTGTGCATTCCAGATGTCATGTGTGGAACTCATCCTGTGTGTTGCCCAAAGTGTTGGCTACATTAACGGCAGAGTGTCAAAACTAGCCCTTAGCAAACAAGACAGTGTGAAGTTAACCCAGACCAAACAGGTTCAGGCTTATTACTGAACTCCTCTAAATGCAAACATTTCTCAGACCACTGGTTTGTGTGGATATAATTTGTGATTGAAGCATCTGTGGCTTTGACATTCATTTACAGTAATGCAAGAAATGTGGGATTTTGATTCACATTAAAGTGATAAATCCTCACCCTTCTATTTTACCAGAGTGGCTGTAGTTGTGCATAACACCACGTTAAGATCTTCCAGGAAAGGACATTCAATTCGTAAAAACGTGCATGCTGTAAGAGACTATTTTAACATAAACAAAAAGGGATGATAGACATAATACAAACCGAAACATCCTAGCACACCCTCTGTAAAGATGTTTTGATTGCAGAGATTCACCGTTAAAAAAAACAGTATCGCATTTCTATGGTGTGGTCAGCACACCCCCCCACCCCCATAGTGGTGGGCGGTGTCCCCCCCCGCTAGATTGTATTTTTGTCTCCCCTGGAGGTGTGAGATGTCTGAAGTTCACATCAGTGAGCACAGTCACAGATAGGGAGCAAATTTCTCAACAATGGAATGTTCGCCCTGTGGAGCACAAACACACTCATGACTCAGAGACAGCAAGGGGGCCATTTCACCGTTTCATTTGATTCCAGGAGTGTTTGCTTGCAGAGCAGTTATCTATACAGTTCTACAGATGTTTGTACTTTTACTGAAAACATTGAGTGTTGCTGACAATGTATGATAAACAGAGATTCACCCATAATTGTGTAACAGGAAAATAAATGTTCTGTATACCTTACATTATCCTGAAAAATTTCAAAACAGCTAATCGGGCCTACACATATTTAATTGTGTAGTACAAAGCATATAAATATAGTGCGTACAGTGCTGATACAAAAGTAAACATATTAAATACATAATAAAAAAATCACTTGATTTAGTGGCAGTATGGGAGCATGAGCTTTGCTCAAGATTATTGGTAGAATTTAGCTGTAGTCTATAGTGCTACACTGATATGGTTTAAAGTGCAAATAGTACAGTGAAACAGTATGCAAGATTATTACCCCTTTTGTGAAGGTCTTGTGTTTTTAATTTAATTGACAACATTTGAGTACACAATGTCAAGAAACCCTTGTTCAGCCGGACTGTAACCAGACCAACATTTACCTAGGTTATCAGAAGCACAGGTCACATGATGTACATGGTTACCATTGAAACCACTACACTAATATCAAAATGTAATGTTCAGTATACTTATTTTTTTCTAGGAATTATTTTATTTATTTTAATGTTCAAATTGATTTTTGGGTAAACTAACTTGATACTGGGATAAGCAGGAAATCAAGGTTTTAAAAAAAATGTGTTCTGTATTCTGAAAATGCGGTTATATCGATCATAACATTCAATTTGTATCTGTTTTGATTAGCAAAAACTGCTAAGACCTGTAATATCCTCCTGAGTGCACAATCAGCTGGGAAAGAAATACATAGCTTGCATTAAAACTTATTCTAAGTACTAAACTGGCACAAAATATGCTCTGCTAGATCTTGACACCTACAACAATGCCAATGACTGGCAGTGACGAGCCTGTTTCAAATTGCATGTGTTTTGGGTTTGTCTGTGAGCATGTAAACAAAGGGAGCACTTTAATCAGATTAAAGCTGTACATTTGGTCAGCCCCAGGGATAAATGATTTTGTGATCTGATGCTGGAAATACCTGTACAAGAATCAGCTACCTCATTACCTCATTATATAATAATTAGCAAGCTAACCAACTTACAGTTTAACTATCCGAAATATAAGCTGCCACTATATCGCTACCGTAGTGTTCAATCTTACACTGTTACAAAATATTACTAATGTGAGTATCTGTATAAATATGAACAAAGAGATTAATGCTGTTCTCTTGCATTCGTTAAAATTTCTAGCTAACGTTAGCTAGCAAGGACTGATAGCTTGCCAAAGTCATGCAATCCAGTTCATAACCACAACATTAGATCTGGCTTGAATAGGTTAAGCTTCAGATGATTATTCATCCTCTGGGCAGAGATCTCTGAATCGAAGGCAAATAATAATATGCAAAGTGAATCTGCAAGGGAAAGGTTTTGAGGGAGAAGCTACAGTTGGTTGTGTAACCTGTACAGCCTGTGTAAATGAACTGTCTGTAAATGGCAGGCTACACCTGTGTAATGCAATTTAAAGTTGCCTCATCCTTGTAAGGGTACATCTTTTAACAACTGCTGAGCAGTTATCTGTAGACCTTTGACTGAAGCCAAGGGATTCATGCATAGGTGGTGTCAGTGGTGGAGGAGTAACTGATTACCTGTCTTGTTTTCCCTTTCCTTGAGGTTGTGCAATGGGAGACAATGAGCATACCATTTTTAGTGCGCCCCATTTCATAGGGCCATGCTACAGCAAAATACAGAGTTTTACGTATGCTAAGGTGCTTTTATGAAGGAGTGATGGTGAAAAATGTACTCTTGAAATAATTTCAAGCTGTACATTTTGTTAGTGGGAAAGGACTGATGTATTTATATTTCCCATGGTTCGATCTAAAGGTGCCCCAATAGTCCAGCTATCCCACTGGCTTTTATTTCATTATATGATGATATTTCAGTATTTTTAAAAATATATTGGTACGGAAATTACACGTTTGGCTAAAACTATTATTTATTTATTTTTATTTTTTTTGGCTGAAGGAATAAAATAACCGCTTAGCATTTGTCGGTGAGGCATTGACATTTAACAGTAGGCACATGAACACTGTGTGTGATGGGCTTGTCTGTTTAAGCCATGCTGGTTTCTTGTGTGTTTTGTGTTTGTTGCAGTGGCTCTAGTAAAAGCATGATGGCAATTGACAACAAAATCGAGCAGGCCATGGTAAGATTGTCCCATGCCTCTTTCATTCGTTGTGTCTGTCCCATTCCCATATTATATGTACTGCTGTCCTCTGTCTGCCTGTGACTTAAACCATTGCTCTCGTGCATGAGCGTGTGTGTGTGTGCGTGCGTGCGTGCGTGCGTGCGTGCGTGCGTGCGTGCGTGCGTGTGTGTGTTCACTGCCACACTCAGGTCTGTTTTGCTCAGGTCTGTGGGGCGACATTGCTCAGGAGGTAAGACCGATTGTCTGGCAGTCGGAGGGTTGCCGGTTCAAACCCCGCCCTGGGCGTGTCGGTGTCCTTGAGCAAGATACCTAACCCCTAACTGCTCTGGCAAATGAGAGGCATCAATTGTAAAGCGCTTTGGATAAAAGCGCTATATAAATGCAGTCAATTTACCATCCTTTCATACAGACTGTAATGGCATTATTAAACAGAATGTGTGCCAAGTGTCCTTTCTGAAAATATTTTTATCCTGGAAATAAGGTGTTCTTGAAAAGTAATGGGTAATTCTGAATTTGAAAAACAAGTACATTATCCAAATTGCATGGGAAAGTAGCCCAATTTCATGTTCATTTGATCATTGTGATAATGGTTATTATATTGTAACTGTTTCTTGCTACATTATGCTGGTCTGTTGCATTTGCGTTGCAGGACTTGGTGAAGACCCATCTGATGCTTGCGGTGAGAGAGGAAGTGGATCTGCTACGAGAGCAGATCGCTGACCTTACAGAGAGGAACTCACAACTGGAGAGAGAGAACTACATCTTGCGTACCATGAGAGAGAGAGACTGAGTGGGAGAACTACATCCTACGCACCATGATAGAGAGAGACTGAGAGGGAGAACTGCATCCTGCCCACCATGAGAGAAAGAGAGGAGAAAGAGATAGAGTGAACTACAGTGTATGAGAGATGGAGAGAGAACAGAAAGGTATAACATTTTATAGACCCCGAGAGAAAGGGATAACTACATTATACCAGCCATGTGAGGAAGGGACTGAAAGTGAAGGAAAACACATTAAACACATCCTAACAGAAAGGGAAATTTCATCCTACCATCCCATTGAATGGGTATAACAAATTTTACGACCCTAAGACACAGGGATAAACCTACATCACACAGACCAGGAGGGAATAAGGATTGAAAGAAGTTGGGAGAAATATATCCTATAGACCCTAATCCTACCATTCATACTTTTGTGGAAATTCAGCCAAATACACAATTGGGTCCACAGGCTGTCTGTCAAGATGAATTTTCATGTTCCCGTCTCCAAGAAATGTAATCTTCCAAGAAATGTGCGGAATGGGATTTAAATGCCGTCCAGCCTGCGTTTTAATGCCAGCGTGTAAAAAGTGGAGCACTGTGGCAGTTATCTACTTTCCTGCAGATTCTTCTGTCGTTTGTCATTAGTAACACACAGCAGATTTTCCACAAAAGTGTGGCCATTCGGGGCACCTGTTCAGCTGGGAGGGGATCTGGGGGAGATAGCATGAACCTCCGCGCGCATTACGCTCTCCCAGTGAAACTCCTCGCTGTCAGGTAAAAAGAAGCGGCTGGCGACTCCACATGTATCGGAGGAGGCATGTGGTAGTCTACACCCTCCCCAGACCAACAGAGGATAGCGCATCGACCAGGACCGTGATACACACGGGGAATTGGTATAACGACTAAATTGGGGAGAAAATGGCAAAAAAAAAAAAAACTTTCTTAAAAAACAAAACAAAAGTGTGGACATAACGTAAGAGAGGAGGGAGGGAAGAGAAACACTGTTTTGCAGTCTCAGACAGAGAACTGAGAAAGATAGAGCTATGCTATGGAGTCTGGATACGATGAGAAGGAATGGGGACTGCAATAGCAGATCTTTATGTAGCTGTGAAGCAGGGGTGGGGAAGGAGGGCTGTATCTGTTTCTGGATTTCATGCCAACTTCTGCCTAGTTATATAATGACCCAACCTTTTATGTAATCTCGTGATCTAGCTGAATTTTTTGATAAGCATGTGAATCACACTGTTCTTGCATATATATACAAAACAATTTACTGTGCTTGCATCAATGAGTCAGCATCATTATGTACAGTGAATTAGCTAATTGAGCCAGGGTGATTGGTGGAAACACACTCCTGCGTACACACCAGTTCCCGCTATTGGGAGTTCCCCACCAGGCGTGCAAACTAGTAAAACTATTTGCATCTATCTGTATTCAGACAGAAACCCAGAATTAAATGTGCATTTCTCAAGTAAACAGGCTTTTCCTGTTGTTTACACAACTTGCATTGTGTTCTACACACTCTTCCAGTTTCTGTCCGAATGAAGATACAGATGGAACAGTGGAACAGTTGCAGATACCGCTCCTCCCCTATTCCCCACCATTGCTGTAAGGGTGAGAATTGTTCACAGGGCTGTTGGGACTTGGACTTTTTAAAGCATTTGGCAAGGATGCTGACTGTTTATGACTTAGGCAAGTGAAAGGTAAAAAGTGAAGGCAGGATGAATAGGGATAGAGGGATTGAGTGAGAAAGAAAAAAGATAAAGGGACACTGTTTATTTGACATCAGTCATTCTTCTGTCCATTCACCTGCTGTGCCTTCTTCACTCACGTGAACCTCATACATGTTTATTAATATGTGCAATATAAATGTCAATATATAATAATATTATTGTGAAGACTGATATTAGTCACTATTATGATGATGTTTACAATATCATGTTTGAAATGTAACTGCACGCTGGTGCAGATGTACTTTTCTGTTGATTTATTTTTGTTTCTGCTTTAATAATATAAAGGCTTGTTTTGAATCGTGTGTTTTATTGCGTATTTGATTTATTTCACCTCAATTTACAAAGTTCTATATTCCCTTGCCTTCCCTTCATTGAACATAAAAGAAGTTAAACTTCTAATACAGGTAAATAATGGCTCTGTAAAGCTATATGTAGGAATTGGTAATATTACGCAATCATCTATAACTGGCTTTATGGAGAAACAACCCTGTGGGCTAACTGTCAGCAGCTGTGCATTACCAGTCTTTCCAGAATATATGTAGGTTGCATAATTGTAAATCAGACATTCAGTACATTTTTTTTTTCTTTTTTTTTGCATTTGGTCCAGACTGCTGGGTGAGACACCAGTGCCCTCTAGTGGGATAGACCTCTACAGCACTCATGTCTGGTCTGGACTCTCGGCTGGGGTGCTGCACCTCTGGTCCTAGAGAGCCACAGGCTCAGCTGGGTTTTGTTCTCCCATTAAACCCAACACCCAGATCAGACCCAAGTGAGCAGCTGAAGTAAGTTAACTGTGTAATCAACTGCACTAACTGATTAATTTAGTGCAGAGTAACAAAGGAAACCAGGAGAGCCTGTGGCTCTCCAGGACCAGGGTTGTAGACTCCAACTCTAGAATGACCCTCCTTCATCTCTTGACTTACATGTAATGCAAAAGATTTCGGACTGTGGCACAATTCTTTGTTTTTGTGCCGTAAATAAACATTAGATTTGAGTTCTGTTAGTAAAATGCCATAAATGGGGGCACATAAATTAAAATTAGTGAAAGGTAAATTCCATACAGATATTAGGAAGAATTTTTTGTATGGAATAACCTGCCAGGTCACGTAGTAGAGGCAGAAACTGAACTCTCAAATGTGGACTTGTCTTTGTAATGAGGGATTTATGCACTGCAGTCCTACTATAATATACCTGTCTATGTAGCTGTTGACGGTCTGTACTTGCTGACACAGGCTGATCATGTGTTGCATTGACATTTTCAGTCCCCTGAGGAAGAGTTGCTCTTCTATTTTCCTTACATATCCTTACATATTCAGGAGCATCACGGTCATCGAATGTGCGCTTTCGACCACAATTTACTGATTTACAATTTACTGATGTCTTTCCCATAGATCTAAATGCAGATGTCGCTTTAGTCGCTATAATGAACCCTCTTTCAAAGTCATTTAGATATTTTCCTCTTGCCATCTTGATCCAAAATCGAGGTCAGCTGGGCTTGCTCAGCATTTTTATACATGCTACAGAGCATGATAGGAAGTTATTTGCTTTATTGCATCATGCAGTACACCATACATATATATATATATAGCAATGTTATAAATCAGAGCCACGGCAGTCATTGTTGTCGCACATTATGTAACTACATTTGGGTCGTCATTCTGTCCTGTGAAGGGAGGCTAGTCTTTCTTTTAGACATTGAGGAATGAGAATCAAGCTGCTTGACCTTAATATTAATCATAAAAGACAAAATGCACAACTCAATATTTGAGATACTAGTTCTGAGCATGGAGGTTCTGAGTTGTCTTGAACGCAGCAGTAATACTGACAAGAAACACTTGGGGACAGTAAAGTTACACCTATTCCATGTTGGGTGCCGCTTCTTGATCCCGCTTTTAATTTTATTTGCGTAACTATGATACAATCAGTTATAAAAATGTTTATTAATCTTTATTATTAATACAAATTCAGTATCAGGAGTATGTTATATAAAAGTTCACGGTTTTATTAAAATCACTGAGGTCCTTCATTGATTTTAATTAGTGTGTGCCTCGTGTGTTGGAATTTGTTGTTAAATTTCTCCTCCATTTTGTTTATTGTTCACATTGAGCGACCAAGAAGGAAGCAACATTACCTGTATTTAGTTTGGCAGCAAGCTTACCTCACACAGAGATGGTAGTGATAAACACTGGTAGTGATAAATTGGCTACATTATCTTCATTAACTTTTTGGATGATATGAAAGTGTCCACCAGGGGGCTCTAACCTCCTGGTATTCCACAGCTGGAAGGCTAATGAGACTGTGGTGGCTTCTAGAGGGCTAGCCTCACTTGGCAGCCATTTCCTAGACTTGTGACACGTATGGCAATATGTCTAATGACAGCTGTGCTGAAACACCAGGGAATGTATGCATTGAGGTCATGCAATCTGAAGCCATGAATGACTGACCTGCATCATGACATAGAATATGTTTATCATTAAGTTTTTACTGGACCATGACTAGCTGTAAATGAGAGAGAAGTGGGTAACATGCAGCACTTTTCCCTGCAGTAAAGGATTTTTTGTGCAAAATTGAAACCTCAGGGAGCTTTCAGGTGGCGTATCCAATTAAAGGACTGAAAAGTGCAGAGATGGAGCCCGATGCCCTGCAATGCATTCTGCCCATGCCAGAGTTGACAGTGGCCTGAAAGTCTGAAGGCTAACATCCCCCTTTGCATTGTTGTTGAGGAAAGGGTTCCACTCCTTAGGGTATTCCACATCTCAGAGACAACTAAACGCGCGGTGTTGTCCTTCAGCTTAATAGCTGTAGAGCTTCAGTGTGCTAAAGGACTAGCTTAGATTGGTTGTGATAATAAGACAACAATTGTCATTGTAAGGCATCAAGTTGAATATTTCAGCTTTCACTATTTTGTCATTCAGAAAGAGTTCAAAAACAAAACTGTACTTCAGTTTTGTAAATAAATTGTCATTCATTTTGTTTTTTTCTAACAGTGAGACTAGTTTGATTTTACGAAGTTTTAACCAGTTATAAATTATTGGTCGAGTTTGCTTGAATCCCTCCATTTTGGCCCCCTCTTAATTTGAATTGTGACAGTTACAATTTACAAGTGAGGCTATCAGGTTGCCTATCAATCAGCGGTCTTAATTTCTCTCCTTTTTTCAGCACATGATTTGGACCCGGTGTCTTGGGGTAGTGCTGCCACCTGCTGGTGTAAAATTCCGCGATTGTAACCGTAATGCTGCAGTGAATGTGACAGGCTGACTGTCTTTTTTTGGTGCTGCATGTGGTTCTTTTGTCATTATGGCTAGAGAAACTTGTAACTTGTCGGAAGGGTTTATCCTGCATTCAATGCTTGTCACTTGGAGTATTGATCCTCTTAATGATAACTGCTTTCAACACATCAAGTGACATCATTCTCCCCCCCTTCCTTTCCTCTGCCATTGCCTCCCGCGATTTATCCGTTTCCAGTGCAAACTACAACCAAGAACAAGCGTCTACAAATTTGAAGAAAAGGCCTATGGGAAGAGGCCACATGCCAAAAGTATGAAGACCGGGAGAATCTGGCGGCAGTAAGCATACGCTATAATAAAGCATGCGGTCTGGTTTAATCGAGAGAGCGAAATTCAGATGTGTAAACTGAAACGGAGAATATATTTGCTATACATAGTAATGTTGAAAGGGCCGTTTCGATTTCTACTTAGAAGTGAAGAAAGGGCGAAAGGACGATTGGCTAGTTAAATGCGTAACGTCGAGCACTCTTCCTCCGTGTTTCTACCGTTAACCCATGAGTGGTTATGTTGCCACGGGATGTATGACTACTCCGTGTTTCGAATGAAAAAGTGTAAAAGGCGCCAAGGCTGCGTAGTTTGCATTTAAGTAGGAAACGACCTCCTGATAAATGTCAAGAGTGAATGTGCTGAATGCGCGCAACAACGGATTATTTATACGTGATGTAATTTGTCTAAAGCATACCATTAAGATTTAGCTAAATCAAGGATAGAAATCAGCATTGTGAGTTTGATTTGTGGCGTGTTTTTTCGGAGATATACGGTAAGCCTGACTATTCCCAATGTGAGTTGCTAGAGATTTTCTTTGGCAATATAAGTGGATGGAGGATGGGTAACGGGAAAGAAACGACGGCTGTAGTCTAGTATTAAAGAGCTCTGTAATGGAATTAACTTGTTAGAGTTTCTCTTAGAGGACTTTTGTCTTGGTTGTTTTCATTTGTAAAGTATCTGCGTGCACTCAGCAAAGTAAGTAAATCCGTTGTAAATTTACCATAGTTTCTTTCTGTTCTTACTTTTATTTTGTTCCTTATTCCTTCCTCTCCAAGTGGGTAGACTGTTAACTAACGACGTAACTTAGCAAATGAATTGCAACCAATGTTTAAGGTAGCAACACAAATGTTCAATTTCTTTAGATTATATTGAAGCTTAAGCTTGAGTTTTTATTTAAGGTTATTTCTAGACTATATTTTTTCGGCAACATAATCTTAACATGTCCTTTATTTCGGTAAACCACCCTGCTCCTCCTAGTCCCTGTGGAAGTTTGTAGCCTACTCTGAGTATTGAAAGGGGTGGAGTGATAAGAGATGGAGAGAAGAGATCAGAATGTTAAACACTTGTTACAAGCCGTTCTTTCTTCGAGGCCGAATATCGACCGTCTGAACTCTCAGCGGACATGAGCTTTTACGTTTTGCGTATTACTTTTTACATATTGCCAATAGTTGCTTGGAAGTCCTCATAGACTATAGGCATACATACGGCATACGAAGTATTCGGTGATATAAATGATCTTTCCCGATTTCCCGCTGTCAGTTATTGACTTCTTAAGTTTAGGAAAGTAGGCTACTGCGTATGTTCAAGACCTGAGCAAAGTGGTCAACCGCAGACAAGTCTAGTTTGACTGTGAGCGACTTTGCTAGCACAAAACATTACTTTTTACGGCGGTATTGTAAGTTTATGTTGAATAGCGTTTTCGCAGCTTGTCTCTTTGTTAACCACCCAAATCCACAACTTTACTGGTACAATGTAGCATGTTTTTACAGTTGAAACATGGTTTTGAAGCCAAAACAAACACGAGAACACGACGTTAGTGTCTGCAACTTTAGAAACCCTAAAACGTCGAAAACAAACATACATACTGAACATATTATGTCGAGCATACTACCAAACAGTGTTGTGACTTTTGGAAATGTAACAGTGTTGTTCCCATAGCCTACTATGACTCCCCAGATTATGCTTCTCAGTGCAGCAGTTACTTTAGCGTTGATCAGATCGTAGCCATCCGTGCAGTCAAAAGAATACTCCATCTGCAACCTGGTTACCAGGACAACAGTGAACCAAGCGCTTCCTACACACCTTTACTCAACAGCAAAGGTGTATTCATTCATGCGTTCATCATACAGCAGAGTCTTTTAACTGGTGAACCGCAGTTTTTATGGTTGTAATTATTTATTTTGCTGCAGTTTATGCTGCTGGGGTGCTAGATTGCATGATTATTTTTAGTTAGTTTTTATTTAGACATTCCTGCATCTGTAGCACACAGGCTGGTACATTTGTTTTCCAGCACCATCGACTCCTGCAGACTCTGGCATGTGCTGTTTTTAAACCGCCCCACCCCGCCCCCCCTCCTGCCTCCATTGTCTCCGGTTCTGTTGAGCTGATGCTTAATTGCACTGCACAGTGCACAGTGCACAGCTCTTGATAGAATAACACTGCAACCAGAATTATATTTAGACTTCAGAGCCTTTATGTGCTGTAAATTGTGTTTTCTGTTTTCGCCTCATCTCTCATATTTTTAGTTACCTCTGTGTCATTTTAATTTATTTTAATTCTTAGTGTTACATAAGTTTGCAATTTAGATGTTTTTGCCAAATTGACTTCAAGTGCATTTCTTGTAGTGAGATAATTTTATTTTTTAGTTTTTAATGCCGCAAGAACACTGATTCCATGTTTTACAGTTGGTTATGATCGTTTTGATAAATATTTTTTGAAATCATATTTTTAAGATTGTGTTTCAGCTTTCATCTTTGAAGGTTCTGTTATTTGCGCGTTTGAGGGTATCATACTGCCGTCTGGGTGTACAAAGAGGTGTCACTGCAACTCTTGTGTGTTTGTTTCAGTGCGATAGTGTGTTTGAGTGTCTGTGTGTGTGTGTTCCTGTTTGAGGGTCTCTGCGTGTGATTAGTGGGTGCAGGACTATCAGGGCATCTGGTGCTGAAATATGCACATCGACAATGGGAAGGGTCCTGAACCGCAGCCTTGAAAAAACAGTGTGTCTTTCACATTCAACATTCTAATGATAACGGTTCCCTTCAGGGCAACAATAACTCTACCCCTGACATCCGCATTAGCGTAATAACCATAGAGGAAGCAATAAAAAACCATCATAGTGGAAAAATTTTAATGAAACTGCACTAAACCCAGAACTTTTTAATATGTACTGACCTTTATAAACTCAGCATCAGTGTTCTCAAATGCAATCATATCACAATTACAAGCATGCACACAATAAGACCTAATATGGACAAATATACACTTGTTAAACATGCATTTATATACAGTACATATCTGGAAGGAAGTAAATAATGAGTCACACTTTGACCCTCATGGAGTGTCTGTGGTGTTATATTCAGTACGTGTACATTGAAAGAATGAGTTGCATGCCGACACTCGTGGGATTACCGTGGTAATGTCCAGTCTTTCCCCGCAGTGCCATGGCGAATGTAGAGGAAGACATTTTGGAGGCAACCCACGATCCTGGGTTGATGAGGCGCCGCTTTTCTCGTGACGCCTACCTCTTGTCACAGGATGAGATGGACGGCCTCACGAAAAACACTGGTGAGCTTTGGACACTTTTTTCTCACGCTTCCTTTTTTCAGTAGAAGTACTTTAACAGTCTTGAGCTGCTTTCTTAATGCCAGATGCGTTTTACAGTATCCATTGAACGTATATCATTTTGACAGAGGAATGATATATATATAGGAAGGGGCAATAAAGCAGAGGGAATTATCTGAACGTACTGAAGAAATTGTACTGAAAGTGAGTTATGGTTAATATTTATTTAGCTTCACGTTGGAACATGTTAATAATCAATGGCTTAAAATGTAAAACACACAGCTGGCATTGATGTTGTTTCACTAGAATGCTTATGCTTTTTGGTGGCACTAGGAGTTGTGGCGTGCCTCTTTCTGGATGACAGTGTAGTATAATGGGTAAGGAGCTGGCAGTACAACCTAAAGGTTGCAGGTTCAATTCCCAGGTCTGTCGTTGTACTCTTGAGCAAGGTACTTGACCTGTAAATATACCTTCAATATATATCCAGCTGTATAAATGGATGCAATATAAATGCTATGTAAAAGTTGTATAAGTTTCTCTGAAGAAATGCATCTGCTAAATGCCTGTAACGTGATGTAATGGATGTAGGGAAACATCTGGAGCAAAAGCCTCTATCTTGAAGCATGTGGAACAGTTTAGAGCCGATTTTATGGTTTCCATCCCCCTCCCCAGAGGAGCGACCCTTCATGCTGGTCCACCGCTTACATGCTGCGAAAGAGTGGGGAATGCCACTGTTCCTGCAGGGGGCGGTAGTGAGCTGTCGGGTGGAGAGCACTGAGCGATATACCACACGCTCCAAGGTCAGTACTGGGGCTAGGATGGGGGCTTGTGCACTTGTCTGTTAAATCACTCATTTCTTGAGCCGTCTATGCCCGACGTCTTTATGACCCAACCCAAACCAGCTTGACAGGCTCTAACCAGATTTGAAGCCAAAACCTGACAGAACCTGACAGAGCACCATAGGTGAAGTAATTAAGCCAACCATAAACAT
This sequence comes from Anguilla rostrata, assembly GCF_018555375.3. Taxonomy (NCBI): domain Eukaryota; kingdom Metazoa; phylum Chordata; class Actinopteri; order Anguilliformes; family Anguillidae; genus Anguilla; species Anguilla rostrata. The sequence continues at coordinate 25,204,411 of NC_057941.1, read as the reverse complement.
CAGCCGGCTTTTAACAATGATTGGCAACAATGGCTTTTAGTTTTTGTAGTGTACCGATGCTGATTTATATCTTAATGCTCATAATGATCAGGACAGGCAAGCCAGCCTGCTTTAGGGCAGGTATTCCTTCTGTTAAACATTACATTAATAAGTTTGTTGCTCCTGTGCTGTCACTTGCATGACTGTGTGTTTACCTTTCCCTCTGTGTGCCTTTCAGGTACGAGCGTGCACTCTGTACACAATCCGGCTCACCCACGGCCAGTTCACCTGGACGGTGAAGAGGAAATACAAACACTTCCAGGACCTGCACCGTGACCTGTACAAGCACAGGATAATGCTCCATTTCCTGCCCATGGGGAGGTCAGCTGCACAAAATGATTACATCAGCAGATGCAAAAGACAGAGACTTTACATTGAAGAAGCATGTGATGCTGTTTGAAGTGCTAATTCAATTTCTGTATGCCCAACATTATTTTGAGTCTATCAGTGCTTTTTCTGCTGCTTTTGAGCAAGCATTCCTACATTGATCGTCTAGTAAAAATGCTTGCATTGGCCAGTTCTTGTGTTGGTGCTAGCATGTTACGCCTATCAGCTCTTAATACTTCTGATGAGGTTGTTATAATTGCTGCTGTCGCTGATGTGCTGAAGAACTCTGACTTTATCCTGCCTGCTCTTCCATCTCTGCTCTTCCCCTCCACTCACTCTCTTTTTCCTCTCACACTCTACATATCATCCTTCCACCTCTTGTCATCTCCCTGCTGTCCTGGCTCTTTTTTCTCAGGTTTGCTGCACAGAGACAGCAGCTAGCCGCTATGACGGAGGAGATGCCCTCTCTGCACAGTGGAGTCAGGAGGACTTCCAGCAAGCCGGTATCACGCACTCACATTGACACTGACTGTAGCACCACAAGTGCACTTTCACACTGTTCACACCCTGATCTATGTCTGTCTGCAGTATTTTCAGTTCCTGTGTCATTTTCAGCCCTGGTCAGCTCTAGAGAGTCATAGGGTCTGCTGGTTTCCATTGTTAGTCATCACTTAATTTATCAGTTATAGCAGATGATTACACAGTTAACTCACTTCACATGGTTTCTTGGGCCTGATTTATTTTCTGATTTTAAGGCAAAGACAAGTGCCAGCAGACCCCATGCATCTCTGCCCTGATCTGTATGATTGATGCTGACTGTGGTAAACCTGCTCTTCTTACCGGTCCCATGCAGAAATACCTGGAGGAGTACCTGAATGGTCTGCTGGAGAATACTTTCTGTAAAAACTACCATGGCATGGTGAGGGAAAGTATGCACGCTGTGCACTTCCATTACATGTGTTCACTTTCTATTTTGACACACACACATATATACAAACACGCACACACGCACAATCACGCACGTGGAATTACATGCTGACACACACGCACATACAAATTCATATACACACACTCACACATAGACACACGTGTACATAGATGCTTGCTCCCACACACACACACACACACACACACCCATGCCCTTAAACACTGTTTCACACGTAAACTGTGCTATCTGTAGCATACAGTGCCCTCCAAAGGTATGTTAAAGTAATAATCTCGAAGATTTTCATTTAAATAATGTCTGTTAAGTCACTATCTATCGCCGAATGAGGTAACACAGTGGTGATTGAGCCTATGGCCCACTGATGAAAGCCCTTGCATTTGCAGTATTACCAAGTATTATGAACTGGGTGTCTGTGGCGACATTCCCGGGAAAAATCTCAAGCAGCGCACAGTTAGTGATGCGTTTTCCATCAACCATCAGTGGTTGGTCCGCCAGAGAGGGTAGGCGGAGCTAACGCAACAGGCTCGCTCTTCAACTCACTTGTGTCTGAGCGGCGTACTGTTTTTTTCCCGGTGTCTGTGCTAGCGTTACAATAACGGGGGGGGGGTGTAACATGAAAGGTCATATTGTTTGTTGATATAGATTTCATATTACATTTGATGACAATGTAACGTTACTAAATTACATAGCTATTTGCACAGCTAACGCTAGCTACCGGACCATGTCATGAAAGGCAACATTAGTTTAGACAACATTGCACACAGTAGCCATCTCTCATATCAGGTAATGTTACATTAGCTAGCTAGCTAATGTAATTAACATAATCTAATGTCAGCTAACAATTAGAAAAAACGCTAGCTAACGCTGCCGACTGGTACCGAACGTTGCTATGTAGCTAACTAAAGGCCGGTTCAGATCAGTGATTCACAACGAGACTGGATGCAACTTGCAAAATTCCAAGACATCTGATTGTATACATTCTAAAACTGCACTTGGCGATTTGACATGGTGGGTCTTTTGAGACCCCAGGCAACAGCTTCAGACGCTCTGCAACTAACCGGTTCACACCGCTGCAATTTTCTCTGCAACATTCTAAATCTGTTTAGTCACGTTGCGAATCATTGATCTGAACTGACCTTAACGTTACCGTTATTTACATTACCATCAAGTTCATCAATATATTATAATGATCAGAATAAGTTAGCCTAATGTTAGACAATGAATGAGTATGTACATAACGCTACTTTTATAACAACCATTTTTTATTCAGTAAATAGTAAGTGCGTTATAGTTACCGTCTCAGAAGACATCATTCCCTTTTCACTTTCATTTGTACTGGTGACCTCGAATTGTTATGGAGGTGGGGCCCAGGTGCCAACTGACTGACGTCACACAGGCGACACTGTTTGGATCTTTTGGAAGTGCGGTCCAAAAACACACCTGCAATTACCGCTTATCACCATAGATGCCGCCAATGACAACAAAACGGAGATCTTCGAGATTGTTACTTTAACATCAGAGTGAAATTTCTTATTTTTTCTATATGCATTTAGATTTAAGATCAAAACATGAATACGAGATGAAAGTTCAGACAATCATCTTTTATTTCATGGCAATTACATGCATATAATTTACCATTTTACCGAAACTGCCCCATTTTCAGCTGTGCAAAATTAAGTTAACCGATGGACTTTAAAGTAATAATCTCGAATATTTTCATTTAAATAAATGTCTTTTAAGTCACTATCTATCGCTGCATTGGGTAACACAATGGTGATTGAGCCTATTTTTATATTAATTTATACTATTATTATTATCAGAATTCATGATTAAAAAACTTGGTGTCTGTGGCGACATTCCCGGGAAAAAATCACAAGCGGCGCGCAGTTAGTGACGTGTTTTTCATCACCCATCAGTGCTTGGTTTGCCAGAGAGGGTAGGCGGAACTAACGCAACAGGCTCGCTCTTCAACTCACTTGTGTGTGAGCGGCGTACTGTTTTTTCCGGTGTCTGCATGCGTTACAATAACAGAGGAAGGGGGGTTGGGGGAGTTATGGAACCCTAAAAAGTTTTTGTGTAACATGAGAGATCATATTATTTGTTGATGTAGATTTCGTATTACATTTAATGACAATGTAACTTTACTAAATGACATAGCTATTTGCACAGCTAACGCTAGCTACCGGACCATGTCAAGAAAGACAACATTAGTTTAGACAACGTTGCGCACAATATCCATCTCTCATATCAGGTAACGTTACGTTAGCTAGCTAGCTAATGTAATTAACACAATCTAATGTCGGCTAACAATTAGAAAAAAACGCTAGCTAACGCTACCGACCGGTAGCGAACTCGCAAACCGTCTCTCGAATGCAATGCTACCTTGTTACAACGTTGCAGTGTAGCTAACCAAAGGCCAGTTCAGATCAATGATTTGCAACGAGACTGGGTGCAACTTGCAAAATTCCAAGACGTCTTATTGTAAACGTTCTAAAGCTGCACTTGGCGATTTGACAAGGATGGTCTTTTAAAACCTCAGGGCAGGCAACGGCTCTAGCCAGTTCACACCGCTGCAATTTTCTCTGCAACATTCTAAAACCGTTTCGCCTCGTTGCGAATCATTGACCTGAACTGGCCTTAACGTTGTAATACATTATAATGCTCGGAATAAAGCCGGGGTATGTACGTCACACAGGCGACACTGGTTGGATCCGGTTGGATCTATGGGAAGTGAGGTCCAAAAACACACCTGCAATTACCGCTTCTCGCCATTGGCACCGCCATAGAGAACGAAACTGAAATCTTTGAGATTGTCACTTTAAAGTAGATCAAAGCAATAAAGTGTAATATTTGGTTGTACAGCCCTCTTTGGAAATGCCTTTCCAGGCCTTTCACTGGAGCTGCTTTCTGTTGATCTTTGTTTTGGGTGGTTTCTGTCTTCAGACTCCTCTTCAGCAATGCATGCTCAGTTTGATTTAAATCAGGTGACTGACTTGGCCGGGCCAAAACCTTCTGCTTTTTCCAATTGATGAATGCTTTGGTTGTGTCGGCGGTGTGTTTGGGGTCATTGTCTTACTGCAGGATGAAGCGCCGTCCGATGAGGTTGGAATAATTTCTTTGTACACAGTCAGATAAAATCCATCTGTACACTTCTGAATTCATCCTGCTGCCATCCTTTGTTATATCATCAGTAAATACAAGTCAGCCTGTTCCAGAAGCAGCCATACATGCCCAGGACATGACAATACCTCCTCTGTGTTTCACAGATGAGGGGGGGAGGTGTTGTGAATCAGGGGCTGTTTCTTGCTTTCTGCAGACCTTTGGCTTTACATCACTTTGGTAAAGTTTTTTTGGTCTCAGCTGTCCATAAAACTTAGTCCCAGAATTCCTCTGGCTCCAATCCAGCTTTTCGATTCTTGCTGCTGCTGAGAACTTTGCTTGCAGTGTATTATTTATAATTCTGCTCTCGAAGTATGCATACGGTGGCTTGTGATATTTTCTGATGTGCGCTCTGGGGATGGCTGGTGTCACTGATCGTTGTTTTAGGGTTTTTCTTCACAGTTCTATGGATTTGTCTGTCATCAATTGCAGTAGTCTTCCTTGGCCGACCTGTATGTGGTTTATTTCAGAGTCCACCTGTGGTTTCTTTCTTCTTTCAAGACTTTCAAACTGTTGGACTTGATATACTCTGTTTCAGTGCTAGCCTTCTTAATGATTTCTTTTATTCTCTCAGTTTATAGAATAGACCAATTATTTTTCAGCCATACATACTGTAGTTGTCTGGTCTTCATTATGGTGTATGGCTTTGACTCAAAAATCCACAATCAAAGGCTAAAACCAAGACTGCTCATTCACAGATCTTTTATGTGTGAGCAATCCATGCTAAAGGAAAGGCCAGAGCAACAGTTAACGCCTGTCAGTCATCCGGTAACTTAATTTTTTGCTGCTGAAAATGGGGGGACTCAATACTAAACCACCTGTTTCTGTAAAATGGTAAAACATACTGTATATGTGTGTAAATACCATGAATTAAAAGCTGATTGTCTTTTAATTTATTGATATCTGTTTGAATGTGAAGGAAATGTATCTAAACAATTTACATACTGCAACTTTAAGTATATACAAAAATAACAAGTTTGACTCTCTTTTTAGTATTATTTTGGAGGGCACTGTATGTCTACGCAGTGTCCGAACACTATAGATGAAAGCAGGATATGGAACTGATAGTCTAGCAACTTTATGCAGAATAATGTTATGCTTGTTGCTCATGTTGTGGATCAGCTTCAGGATGTGGTATGAGCTGTGATTCAGAAGCAGGATGTGGTATAAACAGTGCCAGGGTGTGGTACTGTATATGCTGTCTGTCACTCGTGTTATAGAACAGTATCGGGGTATGTGGTATTAATGGTCTGTGTGGTGTTGCATCAAGATTTGATTTATCTCTGCGATAAGGATGTTGTATAAGCAATCTGTTGCTTTTGTTCTGATTTCAGCTGGAGTTCCTGGATATTAGTCCTCTCTCCTTCATAAGGGATCTTGGACCCAAAGGCCTGTAAGTTAGCCAGACTGCCTGTGTGCATAGTAACTGTGCACCTCTGCAGTGGTACCACTGGTAACATCATTGTGTGTGTGTGTGTGTGCATGTGTGCACCAGGGAGGGCTTCATCTTGAAGAGGTCAGGTGGTCATCGTGTCCAGGGCCTCAACTGCTTTGGTCATCACCAGTTCTGCTTCCGTTGGTCGCGCCGCTGGCTGGTGGTCAAGGACTCCTTCCTGCTCTACATGAACCGGGACGCGGGAGTCATTTCATTTGTCCTCCTCTTTGACCCCGAGCTCAAAGTCCAGGTGGGCCGATGCTACACTGACACCAAGCACGGCGTCTGCATCCAGAACTTTGCGAGGTGAGCGTGGATACTTATCAACACATTCTGATACATGGTATATAACAAAACGTGCAGAAGAAATGCTATTTGTGTGTCTTATGAAGCTTGCATGTATTCACATACAGTATATATATATATATCAGTACTTACTTAAATGGATATATACTCTACTGACACATGAAGGTACAGTATATACTGATAGCTACAGGTAAATTATATGTGAAAAAATAAAGTAGATTAGTATTTATGTGGATACTGTTATGAGCACTTTCCCAATGGTTGCCACTTCTACGGGCTCACTGTCTTCTTATCTCCCTAATGCTATTCCAAGCCTAGCAAACTGGGAACTACGGCTAGCCACTAAGAGCTTACCTAAAAATAACAGTATTGCATACTGTCTGAAAAGGGTGCAAAAACTAAAAGAGGAAGGAAAATGGTTTTAAATAGGGCAAATCCTTCCCCCCTTACTGGCTTTCTTTCTCAATCACCACAATTTGCATGGAGGAGCGAGCCCTGTTGTCTGGGAAATAAATAAGAAAAAGAAAAACAAAAAAGGCAAGGCGCTTGAGCAAAGCACAAAGGCGCGTGTGACAGGGGACAACTAAAACAAAATACTTTATCAAGTTAAAGAAAGAAATCCAGACAGGGCAAGGTGCACTTCTCTGAATAGCTGCACCACTGTGGAGCAACCTCCATCATGTGCCATTTTTTCCCACTACTGCCTGGAAAATGCCAGACCCTACTTCCTCCACTCTGTCTCTCATTTTTTCAAACCAGCTGCCATATTGCTTTCTTCTCCCCGTCTAATCCCAAATGCCTGCCCCTTTTAGTCCTGCACTACAAGGAAAGAGTTAGCGCCCTGCTGCATTATGTCCTGCAGCCCGTGCCAAAATAAGGAAACAAAATATAATCAAAGTGCACATTCGGGGTACGTGAGTGACCCTAGCCCTGGTGCTCCTTGAAATGCCTAGAGGTGCTGTGCGTGCGACCTTGTATGTACAGCTGTTGACATACATAAGTATATACATGCACAGTCACACTGATACACTGAACCTGTCAAAGTTGTTGGCTGATGATGCTGACAGGCTGACATATAACATAAGATTAAAGTGAGTTTATGAGTGATGTAATGCACTTCCCTGTGTGTTTCTATATGAACGCGTATGGACCTGTGTATACATGTGTATTCTTGTGTGTGTGTATGTGTGTGTCAGGACTCTGGTCATTAAGTGCAGCAGCTACAAACAGGCTCAGTGGTGGAGTCATGAGATCCGCAGCCTGGTTGAGCCGAGTGACTTCTTCCAGACGCACCGTTTCCAAGGATTCGCCCCGCCCCGTGAGGACACGCTCACGAAGTGGTGAGGAGTTGGGGACATGAGCATGGGGCCATGAGGGTTGTAATAGTGTGCGTATGCTTGTGTGTGCGTGCGTATGTGTGTTTATGTGCATGGGTGTGCTTTCACCAGAATGAGTGTTCACTGACTGTCATGTTAGTCTGTGTTAGTCTGGGACTGCTAAGAGTTGATTTAAAATACAAATTCATATGGATGTGTGTGTTAATTGACAGCTGTATCATCAAGGGTGTTTTGATGTGTAATAATTGACAGGTATTCGCATATGTATGACTCATTGGCATGTGTAAGTGTAATAGCAGGCAGTTATTTGAATGTGTTATAATTGGCAGGTATATGTACATGTGCAGTGACCGCCAGGTGTGAGTGTTGTGACTGACAGCTGTGCGTACGTGTGTAATGATGGACAGGTACGTGAATGGCAGCGGCTATTTTGAAGACCTGGCTATGGCTCTGGATCAGGCAAAGGAGGAAATCCTCATCACAGACTGGTGGTGAGTGGCAACAAGTGTGTTTTTTTCAGTCTAGAAGGGGTGTATACTATTCACAGACTACAGTGGGATCCAGATAACATACCTTCCTCCCTCTTTTTCTCCCCATGTCTGTCTGTCTGTCTGTCTATCTCTTTCTTTGTTTCCTTCTATTGCTTTTTTCTGCTGTGTGTGTGTATTATGATCTGCTCTGTGTTCATCCAGGCTCAGCCCTGAGGTGCACTTGAAACGGCCGGCCACGAGCACGTACTGGCGCCTGGACCAGATCCTGAAACGCAAAGCAGTTAGGCCTGCCTACCTCCTTTTCTCATCTCTCTCGCTTTTCAGTCTTTTACTTTTCACATCCTCCTCTTTGATTTTTAAATCATTTCTCCACCTTTCCTTCCTTTCTCTCTCTCTCCCGTGCTTCTCCCTCTTCCTTTTCCCTCTCGATGTGTTAAAGACGTCTCTTCCCTCCCTTTCCCCCCACCCCGCCACCACTCCCTGCCCCCGTCTTGCTGGCGCCCCCTACAGGAGGAGGGTGTGAAAGTGTGCATTCTTCTGTACAAGGAAGTGGAGATGGCGCTGGGCATCAACAGCGAGTACAGCAAGAGGACCCTGATGAACATGCACCCCAATATCAAGGTACGAGTCCCAGAATGCACTTCTTTTTGCAGTGGATTTACAAATGGACTGTCTCCCGAGGGTCTGTGTATGTTTTTTTTTTCCATTTTAGTTTATTCAGTAGCCATCCAGAAAGTCCTAACTATAGATTTGTATATATTGTTTGCTTTCCTGGATCAGGGGTGTAGGTAAAGTAAGCACATGTAAAATGTCAGTTCATTGCCCAAATCACGATGTCCTAAATACCTTCTGTGGCAACAAATGTTAAGGTAGGTTTTGCATACTCTGAACTATTATCAGGTGTGACATCACTCTGGATAAAAGTGCTTGATGCCTAAATGTTATGTATGTATTGCTGAATGTCACTTAAATGGGGGAGATTTATTTAAGCTAAACCGTGTGTTGATCATTTGGTGTCTCCTTCTGTTTCTCTGTATCTCATGCTCTCTCTGTCTCTCACGCACTCTCTCTGTCTCTCTTGTGCTCTCCCTATGTCTCTCTCTCTCTCTCTGCCACATCTGTGCCTTCTGTCCCTTTGTTCTTCACCTCCTCCTCCCTTGATGTTCATCTCCCAGGTGATGAGACATCCTGACCACGTCTCCTCCGTTGTCTTCCTCTGGGCACACCACGAGAAGATGGTGGCCATCGACCAATCGGTGGCATTTGTAGGCGGGATTGACCTGGCCTTTGGGAGGTGGGACGACAGCCTCTACAGGCTGACTGATATGGAAGACTCAGAGGCAGGGCCAGAGGTGTGGGTCATTAAATTGTGCCACTCACCCATATGCTTGCTCATCGCAGTGTCCTAGTGTATGGATGGGTTGTGGATACTGGATCATATGAATCTTCTGATTTTGTCCTCCACCTCTCTGTCCATTGCAGGCCATTGACAAACTTGACGATGGCTCTAATGGGTCAGCATGCCGGCCCCCGACAGCAAAGCCAGAGCTCGTGGACGCAGATGACTTGACAGGCAACTGTCTGTTGTGGCTGGGGAAAGACTACAGCAACTTCATCAACAAGGACTGGGTCCACCTGGATCAGCCCTTTGAAGGTGTGGGTTTGTATTGATGTACTTAATGAACTGCTGTTCTGAGGTTCTCGTGTTGGCTTTAGTGTTGGAAACCAGGTGTTTTTCAGCATTTACCAGTTTTGGTAAAATTATATGAACGGTATGTAAGGATAGGTGGATTTGATATAACAATATTTATGGCCCTTTTTATGATAACAATATACAGTAGATTGCAGTATTGTTGTTTTAATACACTTATGTGATGTAACAAAATACATCAGCAGCCCCAAAACATTTTTGGCCCCTAAACTTGTTGTACATGTTTTCATTTTCTTTCTCGCTCTCAGACAACATTGACCGCTCGCAGGTGCCCCGCATGCCGTGGCGTGACCTGGCCGCAGTGCTTCATGGGAAAGCAGCGAGGGACATGGCCCGTCATTTCATACAGCGCTGGAACTTCACCAAGGTAACAGGATTTAAAGGTTTCTGGAGACTGGCTTTGAGTAAATGGTGCCAGCATTACATTCTGTGTTGTGTCTCTTTATAGGTTTTCAAGAACAAGTACAAGGACAACTTCTTCCCCTGCCTGCTGCCAAAATCGCATGCTACTGCGGACTCACTGCCTTTCACTGTACCAGGGAGCAGGAAGGCATCAGTGCAGGTATACTGCACACACACACGTAATACACACACATGCACAGACACACGCAATCATGCACCAGCGCTCAAACACACCACACACCTGCTTGTACACATGCAACCACACGCATGCACACCCGCACGCACGCACACACACACACACACGTATACACACACTAACACACCCCTTCTCTCTTGCTCACCCCCCACCCCTCCTTTTGTGAGACCTCTCTTTCTCTCCTTCTATTCCTCCCTCTCCCTCTGACTGTCTCTCTCAGATTCTCCGCTCTGTGGACCGTTGGTCAGCTGGGACGTGTGAGAGCTCCATCCTTAATGCCTACATCCACACCATTGAAAACAGCCAGCACTACATCTACATCGAGGTGAGGGCGAACACCATCTGTCCCGAACCCGAAACATTACTTCAGCTCCACCCGACCAGCTGTTACCCTCACCCTGGTAACAGCGTGGCGCTGTGGGCTGTTTGAGTACAGGAGCTCACGTACCTTAACCTCGGTGAAAATGAACGCTAGCACAGAAAAAAAACATCTCTTTACAGTTCAAGTTAAGGTGGGTGATTTGAATAGAACATTCTATCATTAATAGACTACTCAGTGCATAGCTAACTCAAAAAGTGTACACGCTGCACTAAATACATCGTGAATCAATCCCTAGGTTATTTGATGAGAGAAGGCTAGTGAGGTCTGACTAATACGTAGAAGACAGTTGGTGGGCATGTTCTAAAATAGAGAGGGCCATCAGGGCCATTCTCTTTGGAGTCACTGATTCTGATAGGGTCAAGAGAGATCATGAAAGAGAAGGAAAGGATTATGAGCGACCTTTTAGCAGTCTGTCAACAGCAGGATATGTTGTCCATGAAAAAAATCTGAAACGGACACACTTTCCTGAAGAATTAGCCACTTCTCCTGTTGCGCTTGCAGTTGAACAATATATCATATTTCACATTGCTGAAACTTTGTTGTATTACTGAGAGACACCGAAAACTGTTTTACCCATAATCCCACCACATTTTACTCTGACTGGTACGAATCGTACTCATTGATGACTTTATGCAATGGGCTCTAATTGCGCTAAAGAAGACAAATGAAGCAACCCAAGATTACTTATTTGTCTTTGATAAAATGTAATACAATCTGTACTAACATTTACTATTGCACTGAAAAATTGGGTCAAATGTGTATTTTTCCTGATGTTATATACCATATTTAGATCTAGCTAGTAAACTTTATATAAGGAAATTGTGGTCTGGAGGCCTACTCTACACTTCTGTTATTCCAGTCAAGTGCTGAATTACTCCAGGGTGGGTCAGGGTAGTGTGCTATGAACCCACAGAACTGCCTTATTCCCCATGTCCCATACACAACAGTTCCTCTGGTATTCCAGACCTGGTAAAGCAATTAATCTGTGCAGTGCGTTTTGTGCTGTTTGACACCAGTCAGATATTAACCCTGTCTCTGTGTCTGTGCAGAATCAGTTCTTCATCAGCTGTGCCGATGGTAGGAGCGTGCACAACGGAATCGGGGACGCTATCGTGAAAAGGATCCTACGGGCACACAGGTCTGTCTGTCTGTCTGTTGTGCCACAGTTCATATAAGTAACTGTTACCCAGAGTGCTTCATATAGAATAAAGTAACAATTTTGAGGAACAAGTGAAGGTACGACGCAGTGAAAGATGAAGAGTGGTTAACACATGCGATGAGATAAAATAAGAGTGTAATAATAGAAACTGAGTGAAAATGAGATGAAATCTACAGTAAAAACTAATTCTCTTTTATAGGCCATGTGTTATCTGTGGCTGCCAGTTGCTTTATATCCAGGTGTGGCAATCTCATATTATTCTGTCACCTATTCTGAAATATATGTGGAAGGTTGGACCGAAGGTTAATATGTACCCCACTGTGCCGGTGATGTCTCTGCCTTTTTACTCCCTCCTTATCTCAAATAACTCCCCTCTCTCTCTTTCGTTTTCTCTCTCTCCCTTCTCTCCTTTCATCTGTACTCTCTTCCGTAGTGAGCAGCAGACGTACCGTGTGTATGTGATCGTGCCATTGCTGCCGGGGTTTGAGGGTGACATCACCAGAGGCGGTGGAAATGCGATTCAGGCCATATTGCATTACACCTACAGGTCAGGGGGCTACACACACGCAGAAGCACCCGCACACAAAGAGGCACCTGCACACACACACACTTAGAGGCACTCACAAACACACACGCACAGACACACATGCAAAGACACATATACACATGCACACGGTCGCACACACATACCTGCGTGTGCTTGTGTACGCAAACAAAAAAAATGCATAGGCATATGCATATATACAAGCCTGCACACATAGGTAGACAGAGGCATGCACATACCAACAGTAAGACCGAACACGTACACATGCACACACACACACACACACCACACAAACTCACACACACACACCCACACACACACATGCATACATCTAGAAAATACAAACACACATGCACAGACTTATAGTGTGGCTTTTCTGGGTCAGTAGTAGAACTTGTGCGTTTGTCTCTGTGTGGGTTTCAGGACCATGTGTCGAGGGGATTTCTCCATCTTGGCAAGACTAAAGGAACACAGTGAGTCTCCTCTGCTATGCTCCATTTCCGGCCTCCTGACCATCCTCCACTGAACATGCTGTACTGCTGTATATCATAAACATGCACTTTTTTGGAAAATATGACTAATGTATTTCACAGCAATGTATTGCAATATCTAGTCCCTCCAGGATTTTGCGGAGTTTTTTTGTGATTGTTGCAATCAAAAATGCTTGATTTTGCAGCGGCTTTTCTCAAAATTGCGATTTGCAATGTTTTATGTGATTTTTTGCGGTAAACTTGCAGGAATTGGCAAAAATTGCAAGTCCAGGGGGAAAATTGCGATTTAAAAAAAAAACTACTACCTAATGAAGAAAGAGTCATATGTAATAATTTCCTATGATAATAAGCACACTGCACATCACAGAAATAGCTGGAAATATTTTAGCCTAATTCTCATGATAAGACCACATTTCCCATAAACCCTGTCACTTCCTGTTTTGCTGTTTGTTTTGATGATGAGAGGGTGAAGAGCCTTGCTAACTATAAATGAGGAGTTATTTTAATACAAAGTTTCCAAATGGACTTTTGGAGTAAACCAAGTTGTATGCAGTGATGGACGGTCTTTCCCAGCGGAGCAACAAGTAACGTTACACAGGTCGAGCTACGCTATGCTTGCTAATTATGCTAGATAGCAGTGTTGATAACAGAGATTGTCCGAAGGAGCCGTCTGCCAACAAAGATATTGTTTCATCAGAGAACAAATTTATTCACAAAATGGATCACCATTCAAGGTTATTGAAGACTCCTGTGACAGATAAGTACTTTATGATCGCAGCCCCTACAGACGTGTTTTGCTACGTATTTTTTTATATGCGTTAATGCATATATACGTCTCTTTATACGACATTTAATGCAGAGAAATCGTGGGAATTTTGCAAAATTGCAAGCCCCCGCAATATTGCGGAGCTGGGTTGAATTTGCATTAATTATTGCGATCGCAAGATCGCGATTTCCTGGAGGGACTAAATATGATTTTTTTTTTTCAATTTTCTGTATATTCCATTTTTCTGGGTTTACCTTCCCCTTTTCTGTCTGCCTGTCTGTCTGTGTGTCTGTCTGTTTATCCACTTCCTGTCTGTGTATGTTTCAGTCTTAACTAACCTACTGTCGATCTGTCCAGCTCTTTTGTGCTAGCTATTGTCCTGTGTCCGACACCCATAGGTTGTCACTCTTTCCTTATTTGGTTAGTAGGTCAGTGGGTGTCCTATAGGCGGTGACAGTGTGTCCCTCTCTATCCCAGTGGAAGACCAGTGGACCCGGTACATCTCATTTTGCGGGCTGCGCACTCACTCTGAGCTCTCCCGGTCCCCTGTCACCGAGCTCATCTACGTTCACAGCAAGGCGCTCATCGCCGACGATCGCTGCTACATCATAGGTGAGGTGTCAGAATCATCCATCATCCTTGCAGCGTGACAATCGGTCACAGTCATCAGTACAGCTCAGCAGTCCCAGTAACAGCCATCCATGTAGTCAGCCATCACAGATATAGTCCATAGGCCTTCATGCTGCATAGCAGTCGGTTACAGTCATGTGATGTGTGTAGTGTATAAATTATAATTACAGGCATCCATGCAAAGTAAATCGCAATTACTGTCATTCACTATTGGTATCATTACTGCAACAACCATAGTCATAATTCTTTACATAACCATTAGCTGTGCCATAATTGCAATATTTTTAATGTATGTAATATACTTGAATTTTCTGTTGATTTTTTCATTGTTAGCGGTGTAAAGTAATGGAATGATACTGTATTACATTTATATAGCATTTTTTCAAGATTACAGTGAATACCACATTACCACCGATGTGAAGTATCTACCTGGCTGGTGCACGGCAGCCATTTTTTGCCAAAATGCTCACTATACATTATCTTAGGTGGAGTAGGAAATTATTGAGCCAATTAAACTGGGGGGAGTAGTTGGCCAGGTTAATAGCCAGTTTTCGGGATTATTTCTAGGACAGTGCGGAACCCCCTATCTTTTACGGTAAGTGCTATGGGATCTTAAATCCCCACGGTAAATTAGGACCTTGGTTGTTAATGTGTCCTCAGAAAGACTGCTTCACCCAAGCACAATGCCCCATTGCTCTACTGGGTATTCTGGTTTGTTTGGGTCAGAGGGAAGAGCACCACCTACTGGCTCACAGGAATTACTTCCAGCAGCAACCTAGTTTTCACGGAAGATCTCCCATACAAACAGTGAACACGCCCATACCTTGAATTCTGTGGATTTATGGCCCTTGCTTTGATTCTGGAATTCTGTGATTTAAAGTCTGTGTAATTAGTGGAGGTTTTTTCACTGTGTGGTAGAACTGGCGACAGGGTGAGTCTCTGCTGTAAGAATGTGGTACCACACACAAAAAAAGAACAGTGAACAGCTCATCACTTCCACTAATCTCAGATTTGACCTAGTTTAGCTCCACTCCATTTAGATTATTTTAAAAACTTTATATTATATTATATTATATTATATTCTCGGGTCAATTCGGTTTCAGTTGAGTCAGTTCAAGAATTTGCATCGAAAACATCAATTGAAAAATGCTAATAATATTACAGGCATTTTGGCAGACGCTGTTATCCAGAGCGAATATTCAGTGGGATTTTTTTAAATGTATTAATAGAATTGCAGTTCATTTCTTGAGTTGATTGAAACTGAAATGAAATTGTTCCCAACCCTAATCTTCTACCCATTGTCACCCCAATCTTCACCTTGTCCTCTCCTGTGCTCTGACTACAATCCTGCATTCCATGCATCTCTCTCATTAATCCCTCCCTTCTTTCCATTTCCTGTTACACTGTATACCCCCCCCCCGTGACAGGTTCTGCCAATATCAATGATCGTAGCATGCTAGGCAGTCGGGACAGTGAGCTGGCGGTGTTCGTGGAGGACGAGGAAAGGGTCCCGTCCCGCATGGGCGGAGAGGAGTACCAGGCCGGGCCCCTGACCCTGGCTCTGCGCATGGAGTGTTTCAGGTCAGGGGTCACACACAGACGCATAACCAAAAAGGCCATTTGCACGCATGTATGAACACTCAAAACACACAAACCTATATATGCGTGTGACCCATTTTGGAGCCCCGATTGCCCTCACACTCTTTTTATTAACTCCCATATTTACCATGTTATGTGACATCACTGTAGGGGCAAATGATCCTTGATACAGTTAAGTGACTAAGTCTAAGGAATTATACCCACACTCTTCCTGTGGGTTTTGGACATTGGACATTTTGACAAGTGTTCTGATTGACTGAGAATATTCATCTAGTACAAGAGAGATGCCTTGACAGATGCCTCCCTCTTTTCCACAAGTAGGACCATAATGCTCTCCAGACATTAAATCTGTCTGTGACAAAGAGGGTAAATGGAGTCAAACCTCGAAGATGTGTGCTTTATCAGAATGTACGCACAATCCAACTATCATACTGTTGATATGGTCCTATTTTTGTAATTGCAAATTATAAGGGTTTTGGAGTATGTATTGGCAGCTGTGCAAGTACATGTGTCTGTTTCCAAGGGAACCATCTCACAATATCAGTGCTGCTCATACGTAAGCTAAGCGTTTTACTGATTTTTTTTTATTTATTTATTTATTTTTTACTAAATTGGGACATTTTAATGATATGGTGTTTAGGCTAATTTGTACAAAACACATGTCTTCTGTGTGAAAACTACTTCAGTATTGTTTGAATGGTTTAAACTTCTGTAATTGTTACTGAAACAGCCTGCTCCATTTTTGCTTAATCTGTCAGAGACCCGCTAAAAAGAACAGAGGACACACAGAGCTGGAATCAGCTGTCTTAATGCAAACAGTCTTATTTCCCTTGTACATTCAAATCACTGAATTATATTTCCCCCAGAGTTCTCTTGGGTGTAGAACCGGATTCCAGCATTGACATTCAGGATCCCATCTGTGATGAGTTTTTTGGAACAGTGTGGAATAAGACTGCCCAATCAAATGGCAACATTTATGACATGGTAAGAACTGTGGAGAAAAATAAAACACGACCAGTTGTAAAAACGCACTGGTTAGAACTATACACCTGACACTTGTTTGTCTGCTCTCTCCTACTTCCAAATTGTCTCTTACCCTTTTCTCATCTTTCTCCAACTTCTTCCTCCATTGTCCTTTGCCTTCTCCTTCCCCCTCCATGTCTCCCTCACACCTCTCTTTCTTCACCCACCCCTCCCCACCCCATCATGACCACCCATTCCTCAGGTTTTTGGCTGTCTGCCTTCCAACTCCATCCGCAATCTGCGTGCCTTGAGGGAGCTTTCCTCTGTGAAGTATCTATATGAGACCGACCCAGAGCAAGCCAGGAAGGAGCTGGAAGCTGTCAAGGGGCTACTGGTGTACTTTCCCCTTGACTTCCTGTCCGAAGAGTATCTCCTTCCCCCGATCAGCAGCAAAGAGAGAATGGTTCCTATGGAAGTCTGGACCTAAGTGGAAACAGCAAGTGAAGCTGGTATAGGGTGGTGCTTGTTAAGAGCTAAAATGGATACCGTTTTTGGAATAACCTTGGCAAAGTCTTAATTTACGTGAGACTTCTAACACTAGCTTCTCACATCTCATACCATTGAGAATAAGAGATTACAATTCAGCTAACCTGCCATTAAGATCAAGAGGGTATCTAGGGTGTAAAACCACTAATAAGTTTTACAATCTTGGAAAATATTTCCACAGATTTAGCAATATTTCTGTAGTTAAAGAATAACATTTTTTAATGCAACATACTATTAACACATAATATTTTTTTGTAACCATATATACTAATTTTAGGAAGTACATATATACAATACACCTAATGATCATTTAGAGTGCCCCTGACCAGACATAAGAGATGATCTTATGACAGCTGATTACACATGTAAAATCTGATGTCTTTCTGAGATGGAGAGGTCACAACACTGAGCTAGTCTCAGACCACCATTTTTATTTTATATATCCTCTTGTCTGTTCAGAACCAGAAAAGCTTGAGACGTCACTAAGCAGTGAATCAGTGAATCTTATTTAGAGTTTATTTCTCTAGCAACTTAGAACTTCTTATACAGTATGTTGTAATAGCATCTGTAGAAAAAATTATATGAGTGCAGTTTAGCACATTTTCAATCATTTTATTATTTTTTATAACAGCATTAACTGCATCTGATTAATTTACCATATATTATACTTAATGCTGTGGTCTTATTCAGTATCTAGTTGACACCCCTTTTTTTCCAGCCATTACAGTACACACTTAACTGGGAACTGTGAGAGAGAGTGGAAGGGAAGGAGGGATCAGAAGTCAAGTGTTTCAGAAAAGAGAGGAACATAACGTACCATTACAGTTGCAAGTATGTGGGTGGCTAGCTTGCCTCCTCTTGCTTTCTCTCTCTCTCTGTCTCTCGTTCCCTCTCCCTCTCAGTCCCTCTCAATGCAATGCCAGCAAAACTGTCAGAACATTTGTGGTTGTTATGGTGACGGATATAAAGAGCTGACTAGATTGTTGCTGAGAGTGGAACAGAGGGAGAAAGTGTGAGCGAGAAAGATGGGCAAAGAAAGAGTGAAGGAGGATGGATTGAACGATGAGGCTGGGAGAAAACAGGAAAGGAGAAGATGGAAAAATATAGAGGGTGCAGGGTGGGAAATGAAGGGAAATCCTGGGCTGGGAGGAGGAAAAGAGGGTGAAAAAAGGTGGGAGAGAATGAGGGGGTGTTGCTGTGCAATGATCGGTGCATCTTTTTGTACCATCACTGTGGCAACCAAGTGAATTATTATTATGTAATACTGTTGTCACTGGTCCAGAACTTTCCATTCTGTGTTCATAAGGCCAGGGAGTGGGAGAGGGGTAAATGAAAATCTATTTTCAAGGAAGGAAAGAGATTGTTGTGGTAAACCAGTTTGTGTAAGGAGAGGTTTGGGGACATATTATAAGCAAGAACAGGGACATAGGAAAGTGACTAATACATACGTTTGATAGATGGGCAGTGAACAAAAAAAATAGAAACCAGGATGTAAAGTCACTTAATAGGGTGTTAGGGCATTACGGATTGAGAGTCTATCCCTGTCAGGAATTCTGCCAGAGGAATATGACCCCACTCTTCAACAAGGGAGTCAATAAACTGACACTTAGTTGATGGAAGTGAAAAAATGTCTCGGCTTTCTTGCAGAAATAAATGCTTGAATGGGTGACTGTGAAGACCACAAGATGGATTAAATTTGGGTTGCTGCTCAAACCACTAGGCGACAACTTGAGATTTGTGGATGGGGGTTTGTCATGTATAAAGACACCTTGGGTGCTGGAAAGAATGCGCTAACAAGGTGTGAATATGAATACTCAATACAATTAAGTAAAATTAATATTGACCTTGCCTTCTAAAGGTTATGAGAGCTCCCAAATCATGCCAGGAAAATGTACTGCACACCATTACAGACTGACTAGAACTATTCACTGTGGGAACACTGTTGTGCTTTCATTTTTCCAACTACCTATAAGAGTAAGCAAGAGTTTTGAGTAAGGAAAGAAATAAAAATCAAAACCTCACACCAGAACCTCCAATATAAGTTTAAATATATACCATATACAACCAAAACAAAAAAAAAAAAAATATATATATATATATATATATATAATTAAGGATATCAATAAACTATCATAAAAGATAACTATACCGCTTATATTTGTACATTTTGTCATAAGTTACATGGTATATGAAATAGATAAGAAATAATCCTACATTTGTTGTGTAGGCATACGGTGTAGATTGTGTGCAGTAGATGTCAGCAGTAATTGCATTATGAAGCATGAAAGGTATTACATAGTAAACTTAGGTGGATTCATTTTTAGTTTGCTGGATAATACCATATTGTACAGTACTGTAACATTTGCATTGGCCTTGTGCGCTGGCCCTCTGATATGTGCTTATCAATCAAATAAGTGGTGCACCTAAATGAATTTCGCACGTTGTGTGTGAATACATATTTTCACAAGTTCGATGCGGCATGTTGTACATTCAGAACGTTATGTTTAATAGTAAAACCCCTCAGTTTCAGAAGTTTCGAGGTCTTCAGTGGGGAATCATTATATAGCACTGTGTTGTGGCATGTAAAGTTAACATCCTTCTTTCCACATAATATTAGAATACGAAACGCACAGTAATACGTTTGGCCTTGCCCCAATATAAAATTCCTTTATTTTTGGAACACAATAAAACATTTGGTTAAAATTGTGTAGGCTTCCTTTTGCCATTGTGATGCAGGAATTTTACGCTGCTAAGGTACTGATATCTCATTTAAACTGTACAGTGATTTATATAGCTCGCTACTTTATTAATCGGTGCATAAATTAATATACCTATTAATCATTAAGTGCTTACATAAGATAAAATTGCTAGCTAAGTACCAAAGTTATGTAGTTTGTCCCTGGTGTAGTACCGTAGCCATTTTCTTGTCAGGAAAACGCCAAAGGAAAAGAATAACAAGAGTCCTTTCATGTGTGCTCGCGGGTGAAGAACGTCATGACACTGCCCCAAAGAGAATATTGAACAAAACAAATGACCTATACAGGGGAAACTGCATTGGTCGATCTTGATTGACATCATTAAAAAATATATTTAAAAAAAACTACCAAACCAGCAAAACGTACATTGGCAACACTGGAGTAGTGATATTTACCCCGCAGCAAGAATAGTTTCTCAGTAATATTAGCAGCGTGAATGCGTTCAGTCAGCCAGCAAGAAAAATCTAAATTCCAGCGTCGGGGATCACTGTTTTGATTTTCCAGGACAGACAAGAAGTGGAGGCGGTACATAGCTTCAGACCATCGATGCGTTCTGTGCGCAGGGAATGAAAGTTTTAGCTTGAAGGGAGAGTGAGAATTCAATGTAAACATTCCTGCACCGTGATGCTGAATTCGGGCCATAGCCGGTCAGATAACGATTTTAGGAGTAAGGCTTAGGAAAAATTTTAAGGCTGGCTCACGAGAAATTTAATTTAATAACGTTACTAGCTGACGTTAGCAAGGTATGGCTGCAGTTTCGAGGCGTGCGTGGGTAGACTAGCTAGTCACATTAGACGCGGACATAGGCGATAGCTTGCTTGCGTCCTTGCTAGGCAGGCTTGTTGTTTTCATGTTTTTAGCTAATTAAAAAAAAAAAAAATTACAGAAACTGTGCATTTTTCGTTATTTACTTGTCTTTTTAGCTATGCTAAACAGGCGTATAGTGTACCGCTGGGAAAACGCACAGTGTTGCCGAAATGAAGGAGAGATGGGAATGCAGCATTCAGAACAATATTTGATTTCCGTTGATTTTCTGCTGCTACTAGAGTAGTTTTGTTATAACCAATATAGTGATGCTGTTTAGAAATTGGTTGTAGAACAGGTAACGTTAGCCAATTGTGTATTTCTCCCTGACTAATTTAGCCAGTTAGGGAGCCAACGCACGTAATCTCCCTTGCTCACCGTTACGCACTGAAAGTGGGGACAGATGCAAAGGAAATCTAAATAGATGGCTAGCTAAATTAATATACAAGTTAGCATTATGAAAATAATTTTCTTTCGGTCTGTTTTGAATCAATCTTAGCCTGTTCATTTTCGCAGTTAGTTGCTTGTTGGCCAAATACCAAGCCTGCTAGCACTAACTTATCGGTTGTATGTTTAAAACGCATCAAGCTGTTTTAGTATTAGCCACTGTTTTCAAATAAAATAGATAATACCTCCGAAAATTCATTTTGTTTAGCTAGCGCTTACTAACCACCTTTAGCTGTTGAAGTTTGGTCGAAAATGTCTGAAAACGCCCCTACGCGAAGCTTGGATGACATAGACCTCGCAGCTTTGCGGGTAAGTAGACCAGCTAACGTTTGTTTAGCTGAAATATTAACAAAATAGAAACATTCCAATGCAATTTATGCGTATCCATGTGCTCCCTTGCTAACAACACACGTAGACCAACGTAAACAATGTAAGACAGCGAATGTGAGATGAATTATTCCACTGCGCCAGAATTTAAATGAAACTGTAAATGTGGTTTGTGTATGCTTAAGACTCATTCACTAACTAACTCCAAAGAAGCTTGGTAGCAGTTGGGCTATATAACTGAAGCCAATTCAAACTGTCTAGGTAGGTAACCTGCCAGTTGGCGAGCTACACCTGCCATTTTGCTTGCAAACGACGTTAGTATACTGCGTAGCAGAGCTGGTCAATCGTTATGTATTATTAGCTTTTGATAGATGGTTGTATATAATGGTTAACGTTACTTGCAAAGCTTACATAGCTAGCAAGGTAATCATACCGTGAACGAGGTTGCTACCCATTTTAACAGGACAAATGTTGGCAAGCCAGTTGGGGGTTAACTGCTGGAGGCTGTATAGCTAATCTCATTTAAGTATTTTTGTGTTCGCGATTAACTACTAAATTGGGGGTTGCGTGCTGGGTGGGTACCAATGTGTAACAGTTGGTCACCTAGCTGGTAGCGCTTTGACCAAGTTTTTGATGTACGTTAACGTACAACCAATTTTGGATTATTTCCCTTTTAACAAGTAACGTGCAAGCTAGCTAGATGCGCGGGAGCAAAATGTTTGGCCTGTATTGAATGTCCGATTTAGCTGCTGTTATTTTTTGTTTTGTTTACCATAATGCACAGTATATTACTTAACTGTGTATAAAACTGAAAGATCAGCGGTTTTCATGCTTAGAGGTGTTTTCAAGAAGGGAAGCTGGTGTAGTGTAACGTTAAGTCATCAAATTATGATATTCTCCATTTTGAAAGACAGGTGTTTACTCAGACTTATCTTGCGCAAAAAGGTGAATTGCTTTAGATCAGACTCTGTCTGGCATTGCCTCCTACAAAGATTAGCCTAATGTGTGTTCATCATAACTGGTTGACGTTGTATGATGATACATTTGATGATATTGATTGATATAACAAGCACGGAACCGTCCAGACCCACGGCGCAACTCACTTCCGCAGACACATTTTAGCTGGCATCACCTGCGCATGCGTCCCACAAAACGTCCCTCAAAGGTCGTCCGTGAGTGAGTGAGTGACCGACCACAATTTGCCATGCATAGCCCGCGGGGGAAAATCTGGCCTGTTGGCTGTTACCTTTTATGTTAAGTAGCCATATAAAATTACAAAGCCACTATTGAGCATTATCTAAATTATTACAGTGTGATTTATATGGGCTTGCATTTTACAGGTGTATGTTAAGCATGTTGACGATTCCGTGAGCTCTAATTTTGTCAGACATGCTGAGACTGAAAACAAGAATTAGCCATGTAGCATTTTGGTGTTAACTGGGGTCTGTTTCCTGGTATTCGGCTATTTGGTAGACAGAATATGTTGTAACATATCCAAGCATATTTCTGCTTAACAGTCACCAGTACATTTTGTTTTCTCACGCCAAACCTAAAACCCAAGTATCTCAAAAAGCATCAGTCACTGTTTCACCATGGGGGTTACTTGTTTGGATCTGTGGCTGCTTTCTAAATGGCAAACTTTCCTTCAAAGGAAAGTGCATAGAAAAAAAAAAGTTTCTAAATAAAAATGAGTGGCAGTCTAGCTTAAACACCAATCACTGTCCATAATATAGTAATGTCCTTCCCAGCACCGATTGTGAACGGGAGTTTCATGCAGCAACTCTGTGGTCATTTACCCTATCTCCCGAGTGACTCAGTCGGCCAATCTCAGTCAGTCTGAATCAGCTGTGTTTGTGGTACAGTCCAGACTCCCACAAAAACCTAGCACACCAATGAGCATCAGTCTCATTAACTCATTAACTAATGACACTTGGTGCATCTGCTGCATAAACTGTAGAAAAATAGATCTGCTGTGGGTTTAGAATCACTGCCATCAACATATCTCAGCCCTCATTTCATATTTTATGCATTTTGTTTACATTCTGTATATAGGCTACGCCCAGTTAATATTATGTACTGTCTTGTGATCCAGGTATATAACTGCATTAAAATACACTATTTTATCTCACCATTTTTTGAACAAGCCACCAGTTATAGTGGTTATAAAGAAATTGGCGTATTGCATTTAAAATATCTTGCACTCTTCCAGTGTCATAGCCTACAGTAAATGTTTTTGCATTCATTACTTGTTGTTATTGTTAGTTTGTGTTGCAAGTGTTTTTCTGTTATAATGTACCGTCATGCTGTTGCATTGAAAAAAGCTGAAGGATAATTGCAAGATATTAAAAGCAGCTGTTTTTTAAATGGTTGCTTAAAAAAAGCCTATAAAGTGTTTCACAATAATGCTCCTTGAGCTTGGGGCCTTTACGGAAACTTAACAGAATGAGTCTTTTTTTGTCTTTAATGTGATCTAAACCCTGGTAATGAAAAACCTTTACGTGTTAACCCTAAATGTCACCGAAAGCCAGACAAGGCTTAGTATGTTTCTTTCATTTGTACTTATATTTTGTATTAGTCTGAAGGCAAGATATTTCACTGCCCTTATGATACAGCCTATAAAATAGCTTTGCCGTATTCCAACCTGGATGAGAAATAGTCATGGATGACTGAAGA
Source organism: Anguilla rostrata (assembly GCF_018555375.3). Lineage (NCBI taxonomy): Eukaryota > Metazoa > Chordata > Actinopteri > Anguilliformes > Anguillidae > Anguilla > Anguilla rostrata. Next base: position 25,179,975 of record NC_057941.1, on the reverse strand, counting down.
ATGGAGAATATCTGATTCTATGTCCAAGATTTAGCTGATGGTTTTTTTCCTCATGTATTTTTCCAAACTTAAATTAGGATCAAAATGACTCCAGTAATTTTATTACCAAAGGTTTTATATGTTGATATGTTAGATTCTAGTTCCAAAATGTTAACTATTGCAAATAGGAACATTACAGTATACGTTCAAGTATTCTTTGCCTTTGCTACAACATAAAGATTTAGCTATATTTAGCTTAATGTATAATCCCCTGAGATGCGTTTATATTCTCATACATATTCATTATTAAATGATAATTGCTGCTATATTTTGCTATTGGCTTAAATAGATTCAAATGTCGGCCCACGTCTTAATTGTATTTCAGTGTTACCTGGTTGTAATCAGTCCACTGATTTAACATAATTCTCACATAACTTAGAATTTTTTAAACCATGTAAAATAGTATTAAAAATCATATGCCTGGATGTAGTCTAATGACTTAGCATGTCTGTGATATGGCTAACTTCAAATCTGAAGCTATGACAAGTTGCCTTTGTGGAGTAGAAAATTGCTAAAGAGATCCGGATGAATAACTGTAGTTGGCATTCTATTAACATGTAAACTAATGAAACTGCTGACTCGATTAATTATTCATTAGAACATATGTCACTTTTCAGTTAATTACTCTTACACAGACATGGTGCTTGGTCTTGATGAAGCAGACGGATCACTGATCCTGTTTCCTGTTATTATTTTTGGAGATTGATAACTCAACAGTGTTTTTTTTGATGGGTGCAGCGATGGCTCTCATGGGTAAACCCATGCAGGGCCTTGGGAGTTGAGTGCTTGCAATATATGCTTGGGCCTAGTTATTAACTGGTTGTTTTCCTTTAAATAGTTTCCATGTTTGGAAAAGAATGTCACTGGTGGTTTTTTTGGTGGGCAAGTGTCTTCCAACAGCACCAACCCATCACAATCGCTGTTCTAATTTTGATAAATAAGTAAATGTAACTGTGCTTAACTTGTCTGTGATAAATTGTACAACAATTGAATGTATTATTTTTTATTTTTTTTAATTATTATTATTATTTTGGTGTCCTGGTATCTTTTATTCTCCTGAACAATGCTTATGCTAGATAAGATTTAATAAATTGGCACGTAGTGGCAAAATTGTCTGTAATTTTTGGACACATTTTGATCCTTTAACTGTGAAATGGCAAACAACAATGCTAATTGTTAAACGTGTTAGATCATCGTGTTCCATCCACATGAACCATGATTGATGATTCAACATCATTTGTGACAAGGCGTGCATTTTGTACACTGATGATTGCTGAAGTGTCTGTGGTGATAAAAATAGCACATTTTCTTGACTGATGTTACAGATAGCCTGCTTCATAATAAGGAATACGGTCCAATAGTGGATGATCGTCTATCAAGGTATGCTGATAAGAAGGGAAAAGAACCCCCTTTTTAGACTCTTAATTATCAAAGAGTTAGAGAGTTGGTAAATGCTTTTACTGTTAAAGGTTATATAACATAATAATAGGAGGACCATGTGGAAGTAGGCTACTGTCATATTGGCAAACATTTATTTTATCCTGTTCATGTAATCCTTTTTAACATTGCCTTACATCATCACCACTTGAATGTCAACCATAAATGTGAGCTCAAGAAAATTGTCAATATCCATCCTTATCCTTTAAAGATAGCAGGTGAACAGTCTGGGGTTTAATATTCCTGTGTAATAAAACATGCTGTGTGAGATTAGATCAATTATTAATTAATCAAGCAATCCCCTTCAGGTCGGCTCTGCCATTCAAAGGCACCAGAGGAAAATGAACATTTGTTGTGAGACATCTTGCTATTCAAGTCCATGACCGGCTAATTTACTCGGTGCCCATTTCCCATCTGTCGTGTAGGGTAAACCATCCAACCGCTGTACTTTTCCATCTTTTTGCATGAATTTGTGGTACTTGTGTACCTGTGGTACTAAGTTATATATTAGGTAAGCAGCAATTTTGTTTTGAATCTTTTTCTAAACTGTATGCATTAATGTTTTTGTTTATCTTAAATTTTCTGGTATATTTATTTAACAGAATGATCGTAAGGATGCTATTTATGTGTTGTAAAGATTTATTGACATGGAACCCAACCTTTAAAAAATAAATAAATAAAATAAAAAACAGGACCTATGTAAACCAATAAAAATGACAGTTTTGGAAATTTCTGAATATTGGCTGGTATACAAATTGGTTCATGAAGTAGTTTAAAGTTTGAATAGTACTTTTTTTCTCTGTATTATGGACACCTGAACATGATGCAGATTTTCAGTAGTGAATTCAGGAAGAATTTACTGGATTTCTCTTTGTAAATTAATGCTTGGAACCATTTTATAAACACCCCTTCTAGCTGACTAGAATTTAGTTGAATTGAATTACTTTATTTAAATAATAATAATAAATGAATCAACAACCACCATCACTGAATGTGTGTCAACCTGGAGATAATAACCAAACAACTCCATTTTGCCAATCCTCCTTACATATTATTTAGGCTGTTGAACTGGCAGCCAAAAAGAAAGGCTTGCCCATTGCATGCAGAAATGCATACCTGTGCTGAAATTATTCTTTTTTTATCTCATTGAGCTACTCAATTGATTGGGAGCCTTTGCTGAGATTAGAGTGGGCAGACAGTTTTGTAGGCGTAGGATAGCACGATAACGCCACTTGTCACTGTGCTGGCAGTGAGAAGGCGTGATTTGAAGAGGAGAAAATTTCAGCTATGGGTTGTCCATGACACACTTGACTTAAAGGGAAATGCCACCCTGGGGTTTTCTTATATTTATAGAAGAGTAGCTGCCCTCCTGATTAAAATGATCTCTCGGACAACTCCTTCATGTTGTGAGTGCCGAGATGTAGCCCCAAACTACTGCGCATGCTCCTGCTTCTTGCTTTACTGTGGACTACAACTGGGCTGGCGCGCTTACAGTCTATGGGCAGGCATTAGACAACTCCAGTCATAGGTTGCCACTCCTACTGAATGCAAATGGAGGGTCTGGGTGTTGCTACATGGCCTGGAAGCCATTCTTCGAGAGGGCAAGAAAGCTAGCCAGTTCAGTTTAATTTTGTGTTTGAGTTCTACCGAAAATAAAATTTCAGTTTCGTGTAGTGCTGCAAATTGAAGGGCTTAACATTGGCAAAAGAATGAATTCATTTTTATCAGTTACTGCAAGATGAGAGTGAGAGAAAACAATGGCTGACTGTAATTGAGAATGCTATCCTCCTATGTGAGTGTGTGGCTGGCACTTTCACCTGGAGGGTTTTGAGGAGGAAATTTGGGTGAGACTACTGAACATACTGTGCGACCGTCTGTCTGCTCGGTCAGAGCCTCTTTCACCTAGTATGGGAGGCCGGGAGGAGGTATCTCCAAAATCAAATTACCTGCCCTTTGTAGTTCTTCAAATACAAGCAAGGGAAGAGGTGTACGTCATTATGACGTATAGGCCAAATTTGCTCCTTCCAGTGCTGCTATTTCTGTGCTGAGGTTACTTTGGCCAGCCACTTAGAGAGACATAATCAGTTGCCCCTTGATCTGTTAAATGATGTTAATGTTGTTTTGCAGTGGAATTTGCATTTTAGGTTCAGTCAGGAACCTTTGGTCCCTTGGAACCAAAGTGCGACCAAGGTAAATGAGCAGAACCCTGGGAACCTGTGAGACTGTATTGCTAATGCACAGATGCTTCTGGATGACCCTGAAAGCATGCCGCAGTGTTGCATCTAAATAAGATCTGAGTTTTAAATTGATTTTTTATGACAAAAAATATAAAAGGTGGTATAGGAATAATCAAAGGATGAATGTCAGGTATTATTGCTGTTTATAATTTTAATTATTTTATATTTTAATTTAATTTTAATGGGCAGATATTAGGGAGAGCATAGGGGAGTGGTGCAGGTAAGATTTGTGGGAGTTCGCTTCTTCAAGACCAATCATGCTGTTGTCTGGTATTACTTCAAGTCATCTTGGTCAACGTTTACTAATTCCGTGTTGGGTTAAATGTACAGACTTGTGTTTACTTGCATAAGAGAGCTCCATTTTTCTTCTAGTTGATTATATTCCTCTGTTTGCATTGTGTTTGCTATTTGCTTTTTATTATTTCACTGCTACTGCTCTGTCAGATTCCCTAGATACTGGCATTTGTTTAATTGTAATATTTAACTATTCATGTCATTACAGTGGCTCAAATCATGTTTCCAAAAGCATATAGGTCTACATGGGTACAATGAGCTCCTTAATGTCTGGGACAAATATGTATGTTTTCTAGATTTAGCTCTGTACTCCACAATTATACAATTCACATATGGTTTAAGTGCTCATTCTCAACTTTTATTTAAAGGTAATTTTAAACTCTTTTGTTTCACCAGGTAGAAATGTTTGGGACATATTAGTGTTATGTAAATGAAAATAGTCCTGTTTACTACCTTATTGCAGGTCCTTTGCATGCAATGACTGATTGACGTCTATGACCCACAGACATCGCCAGGTGATGAGTAGTTTCTCTGGTGATACTCTGCCAGGCCTTTACTGCAACCATCTTTAGATCCTGCTTGTTTCAGGTGGCTAGTTTGCTGAAGGTTTCTCTTCAGCATTTGAAATGAATGTTCATTTGGATTTAGATTTAGGTAGAGGGTGATTGACTTGGTCGGTCAAGAAGTTTCCAGTTTTTGGCTTTGAAAATCTCCGTTGTTGCTTTATTAATATGTTTGGGACCGTTGCCCAGCTGTAAGATGCAGTGCTGTCCAATGAGTTTGAAGGAATATGATTAAACTTGGCCTCCACACTCTGCGCTTTCCATCGCTGTGATATAGGTGAATTATGGTCTCATCTGTCCACAAGACCTTTTCCAGTCTGCAGGGACTTTTACATAGGCTACTTCTTAGCTAACAGTAACCTGGCCATCCTGTTTTTGCAGCTAAAGTGGTATGCATCTTGCAGTGTAGCATCTGTAGTTCTGTTAGTGAAGTCTTCTGAGGACAGTACTCACTGACACATCCATGCCTGCCTCCTGAAGAGTGCTTCTGATTTGTCGGACAGGTGTTTGGGTTTTTTTTTTCTTCATTATGGTGAGAATTCTTCTGTCATCAACTGTAGAGGTCTTTCTTGCTGTTGGTCAGGACGCAATTGTTTGTGGAGTTTGAGGGGTTTGGAAACCTGCGGTTTGAACTGCTTTTTTATGCTTTCTGAGAATTTATGTGAAAAATATGTCATTAGCAATTCTGCTATATTTCAGTTTGGGTATGGTAACATGCAAATGCATTATATAAGCTGGATGGCTAGATTGATGTCCATGCAAACAAATGATACTGATGGTGTTCCTTTCGGTATTGTGTATTATTTTAGATGGAGAATTCACCTTGTAATCAATGTTACCAATTGATGTATATAAGTTATGTGCCATTAACTAAGAAACGAGGCGACAGCCTCTGGTAAACCAGCTGCGATGACGAAAAGGACAAGCTGTCCGTGTATGCGTGTGTGCTGTCAGGCAGGAAGATGGTAATAATGATGTAACCAGTGTACTAGATGTGAGAATGTGAGATATTAGTTCTCTCCCGCTCTCTCTTTCCCTCTGATTTGGCACAGTGAGTTTGGCCAGACCTCTCCAGGCAGCACTGTTAGGCCTATTCATTGCTCGGTGAGAGGAAGGAAAAGAAGGAGCGGGAGGGAGGGAGGGAGAAAGGTTTGAGTGATGATTCATTTCAGCTCATTGTTTGATAGCTGTCCCATCTAACACCCACTCCCTGCCACACAGAAACACACACACACACATACCCTACCTGTACCTCTACATGGCTATGTCTTAAGAAAATTAATATGATGCATTTTTCAGTGGGAATGCAATCTAATACTGTAAATAATGTTGAAATGTCTACATAATATCCAAAGATGTGCAACTAGTTTGTGTAGTACTAACAAAATATTCTTCGTTAGAGCAGGGAACAAGACAAGCTGGTTATTGTCCCTTCTTAGCTCTATGAACTCATCTGGAGCTCATCTGAAGGAACCAAGAAATGTTACTGTGAGCTACTGCAGACCTTCAAAAATAAAAAAATCTATTTCAAACAGCCTATTGATTTTAGTCTTTTTGTTTTTACTTTTTGATACATTCATAATTATTTTGTTATCCATTCATAATTCAGTTTGTTGTCATTTAATTTGAAGGAACCTCTTACGATTAGTTGCAGCTGAGCCTCTTGTAATGATGCTGAGCCTGCTCCCTCGACAGACATTTTGGGCTCATGAAATTCAGTTCCATTTTATATTACATTTTACCCATTCAGGAGATGCTATTGTCTAGAACAGCTTACAGTCTTTACATGCAGTCCATTTATGCAGGTGGACATTTACTGAAGCCATTCTGGTCAAGTACCTCGCTCAAGAGTATGACTTCAGTGCCCTACCTGGGAATCAACAAGTCCGTCCATTATATCCTGCTGCTACTCAATTATCATGGTCATTTGAGATTGAGTTGGAGGCAGAATACATTGTCGGAATGCATTTAGGAATATTTTCTCTGACTTCCTGGATGATCAGCTTGGCTGGTCATTACACATATCATTACCAAACCTTTAAAAATTGATCTGGTCTGCTACACACAGAATTTATGTTTGCACACAATAGCTCACTGGGTAGCGTGTTTGCCTAAGGAACTTTTTGGATGACTGATCCGGGTTCGAATGCCCCCTCTCTCACGAACACTAGATTGCTGGCTAAACTCATTTATGTTCCTGAAATCCAAATAAAATACAACTACTCTTTAGACAATTCTGCTTTTGCTGAGTTTAATGTTAGGTACCTTGCTAATGAGACAGGCCAAGTGTATGACTATATTCTTTGTGGGCCTGGAGCATTTATGATGATGTAATCAGGCAGGAAACAGAAGAAGAAGAAAGGAAAAAAATCAAAATGGAGCTTTATTGTATGGACGTGAGAAGTTGTGAATTCTTTTTGTTGAAATGGGGTCAGAAGGTACAGAAATTAATGTTTTTAAGGGCTGAGAGTCTGTGGTCATTGTGGTTATTTCTATAGGGAACCCTGAAGTGCCAAACTCTTGGCGCTGTATAGGTATGGGGGTATGCCTACCTGGCATACCTGCCATCCCAATATTACCTTGATTTGTAATTTAATATGTTATTCAATTGCTGCAGGAATGCCATTATGGAAAACCTAGGAAATGGACTGCTGTCAGTTTTTTAAAGCTAGTATAGTTGGCTGTGATCTAAACCATTTCTTGAGTGGAAGTTTGGTATTTGCTGAATCCAGTTGTGTGTCACCTAATTTTTTGTCCGTCTCCATTCCCCAGAGTTGAGTATGAGGCTGGTTGCTTCATTTCTGGTTGTTAACATATTTAGTACACTCTGGTATGTACAAACCATATATATGGTACATGCAGATTCACAATGGAATTTCCTTAAATCCACAGGAGAGCTGTGGCTATGTTTATTTAGATTTTAATGAGGATTAGATCAGCCTGATGTTAGAAACATGAAAGGATTTCATATTTGTTTGTTTTTTTAGTTATGCAATGAAGAGCTGTACAACATAGATAATTACTGTAGAAAAGGAACAACATAAGTGATCTACATCTACAGTGTAGTTAAAAATAAAATTCAGCTGGAGCTATATAAGTGTTTTAATGAAGTAGCTAGCTCCTTGTACTTAACTTAAGTCTGTTTTACATTTTGTTAGAAAGAGAGAGGTATTACTCATTTTTGAGTATAGAATTTGAGAAAGTGGGTTAGGGGAAACCTCATAATAGTCAACAGTCTTTCAAGGCAGGGAGTCTACCTCCATCTCCATAATAAAATATGTAATTGACATAGGCCTAGTTTTATCTATGTGACAAATTTCTTTTATTCGAGAACATCAGGTTGTTGCTGCCCGTGTGTGCTATCTTTTAAGAACTCATGTTTTACATAAATATTCATCATCTGAACTCATTGCATTATTTTTTTTTCTTCATTTCAAGCCAGAGCTTTTCAGTTTGTTGCTATGCCTGCTGGAAAGAAGAGTGGAATTGCATTTTATTTTATAGTCGTTAAGGGCAGAGTAGTAAAACCGTGAAACTGTAGTACCCTCTGTGGTTTGGGTTTAGTCTTAGTGGGCCTTGCCCCCCCCCCATACAGAAACCAAATGGAACAAACTTAATTTTGGTGATGCTGAACTTTACCCCTTTGGGGTAAAGTTGATGAGGATTGTTTTACACCCATTGTAGATTATGTTCATCCTTGTAACACTGATTTATGTACACTCAAAAAGTAACCCAGTAGCTTTCAGAATGAATATGGAGAAATCAACGTTGAAACTTGTGGTAAATGTGGTAGGAGGACATGTTGCTCTGAGCTGGGGCTTTGTCAGTTTGACACACGCTATGTTTAGCCTACATGCACACCAGTATCCCAATTATTGGGAACAATCAGTTTATGCTAGTATATAGATTATTGCGTACGCATGGATGTAAGTAATACAATTGCTCCAATAGCTGCATTTACACAATTGTTTCCATACTCTGCGTATGCTCGATGGAAAATGTGTACACGGCAGCCAAGCTTATTTTCATCCAGGATTGTTGATTTCTGCCTGATATGCGCAGTTTCAAAAAGGCAAAAGAAATTGGAATACAACATCTACATGAACCAAAAAATCTAAAGATTGGGCAAAAATCCTGGTGTGCTAATTGGGTTTTGCAGCCCAGTTGTGAAATTCTTGGGCCTGGGACACAATTATTGTAGCATTCCCAGGCCCTGGTTGTCCCCTCCCTGATGATAGCCCTAGTGTACATGTAAATGCACCCAGCAAAACTCATAATTAAATTCAGCCATTGGGAATGGCCTCTGTGTGTGTGTGTGAGTGTGTGTGGTTATTGGCAGTTAGACAAAAATGCGAACCTTCAACCTCTCTATGGCTGGTAAGGGAAATGTGACTTGTTTATTTCAAAGTGTAATACTGTAACCTTGAGTTTGTCCATAAGCAAAGATTGCTATTGTTCTTGTATTTTCAAAACCTTCCAAATGGCACCTGGTGTGTCAGTTTCAATTTCAGTGAAATTTTGTTCTAAAAATAAGAACATGAACTTATTTCATGAAGTGGAAACAAGATTTATTTGTGTCTTGCACAATCCTGGTAATTGGTTGTGTTCTGGGTAATATTCTCAAAGCATTGAAGAATGAAAGGTGCCCTATTGTGTAGCTATTTTCAGTTTTTGATTGTTTCAGCTTTCTTTCCTGTTCCATTTGCTTGTGCTGTGATTGAGCTGTCTGTTCTCTGATAACCAGTCTCTGTCTTTCTGACAGGACCCAGCTGGGATCTTCGAGCTGGTTGAGGTTGTGGGCAATGGAACTTATGGACAGGTGTACAAGGTGAGAGACAATCAAACAGATTCTAATAATCTACATGTCCTCTTTGAAATCAGTCTATAATTACTGTGTCTGATTTTCACTAATATTGTCTGCTTAGTTCAGCTTAAATGTTCTCCCCACTTGTTAGGGCTCAGGGAGGCAGATTGTATGGGTGAATGAAGGCTTAATTGACAGGTGATTAGATCAGTGGGGGCAGTATAGCACAAAGCATTGCAATGAGGAACTGGAGATGGGTGCTGAGCTGAAGAGAGAGGAACTAGAGCAGACTTTTACCTGGTTTGAATCACATTTGCCACCAAAATACTCTGTTTTTGAAATGGTGGTCTTATTTGTTCTTTCACCAGGTAAGAAAAAGTTTATATTTTCATCAGCAAGGTTAATTGTTCAGAGAAGGGAATTGTTAGCAATGGCCCTTTTTTTACGAAAAGCAGATCTGTGAATCTTCATGTGCTTGATTTCATCATCCCTCTCCACTCCCTTCCCCTCCCACTCTTCCTCTCGCGCCATCCTTGTCACCCCCCCTCTTCATCCCTTCCTCCCAGGGTCGTCATGTTAAGACCGGCCAGCTCGCTGCCATCAAGGTGATGGATGTGACGGAGGAGGAGGAGGAGGAGATCAAAGCGGAGATCAACATGCTGAAGAAGTACAGCCACCACCGCAACATCGCCACCTACTACGGGGCCTTCGTCAAGAAGAGCCCCCCCGGGCACGATGACCAGCTCTGGGTGTGTGGGCACGTTCGTCTGTCAGTCTGTCTGCCTGTCTGTACCGAGTTTACTCCATCAGGCAGGGGCCGTGCTTTGTATGAGCGAGTGTGCGAATGTGTGAGTGAATGAGAGCCTCAGTGAGTGAGTGGGAGTGAATGTGAGTGTGTGACAGTAAGTCATAGTGAATGGGAGTGTAAGGGAGAAATCATTAGGGTGAGAAAGGTGTCGGAAAAAAAGACTTAATGTTTTCCGCTCATTTGTTATCCCTCCCGTTATTTTATTACTCCTTTTATGTTTGGGGTCAAGTTGACCCCAGCAGTTTACACTGATATAATATTATGACCATAACTGAAGTACTGTATAAGAAAAATGAATCTATTGCATAATACAACATGAAGCGAACAGAAGTCCTTGCTTTGAATTAACTCTCCGTACTCCCTCTGCTTTTCCCTCTCTCTGAAGGAAGTTAAAAAAAGATGGTGATCTGTGTGCTTTCCTTTATTTAAAAAAAAAGTTGGGTGGGGACTGAAAAACATACCTGGGTGATTCCATATGGATAGACTATGGCTGCCAGGAGGTTGTCAAGCAACTTGCCCCAAATGTGTCTTTGGGCTTCTTTTAAATGCCATCCTGAGCAAACCTGCCAAGCCTCCAATTGCCCAAATAAGGTCTGACCAGAACAGCGATGGCACCTTGTCACCTTGATTTTTTATTTTTATTTTTTTGGGTGGTAATTATCTCCACCTCCAGCCTCAGGATAGCTGAGCAGGTGACAGTGAATTAAGAATTGCCCTTGTTACTTATACACACACTCACACTCACCTCGCACGCGCACAGATATACAGTATGTATACATTTTAATATGTATACATGCAGTTACATGCAAAAGTAGCAGGGCAGTGACACAATTTTAGTTGTTTTGTCTCTGTGCTCCAGCACACTGAATATGAGGTTACACTGCTGACTGACGGCTTTAATTTGAGTGTATTTATTTACAACCATATTGGGCAAACCCTGTAAGAAGTACAGCGTTTTTCATTTTTATGCATATTTTTGAATGATTATTTATGTATTGATTTAATAACTGTTCCTTTTAAATGTGGTCATTTAATCGATTTTGTCACCCAGCCCAGGGCTGTATATATCAAATTCCCACTCCAATCTGGAATGTCCAACTGTCTGCCAACACAGCTGCTTTCCATACGCAAACCATCCAGCCAGTTCGGGAGCGCCCGAGACATCCAAAGTTCTCCTCTGTAACACGTGGTTCTGCCAGCTGTTTCTTTACACACTGCAGACCTCAGCTAAGCTTGTACATAGCAGTGTCGAAGAAAGACCTTTCATACGCCGCTTTGTATGAAGTCTTACAAGAACATTTTGGCCAGTGCGGGTTGTTTGAGACGAGAGCGATGAAACGAGAATCCTTAAAAAGAATTGGACATATTAATATAAAGTGAAGTAAAATTGACATATTTAGTACTTTGTTGCAGATCATTTGCATTCAAGGACTGCCTGTAGTCTGTGAACCATAGACATCACCAGACGCTGGGTATCTTCCCTGGTGATGCTCTGCCAGGCCTGTACTGCAGCCATCTTCAATTTGTGTTTCGGGATATTTGCCGTCAGTCTTGTCATGTGAAACATATTTTCAGTTGGATTCAGTCAACAGTCAAGATCATTCCACTTTTTGGCCCTGAAAAACACCTTGGTTGTTTTAGCAGTGTGTTTGGGGTCATGGTCTTGCTGCAAGGTGAAGCACTGTCCTGTGAGTTTTAAGGCATTTGGTTAGATCTGAGCACATGAGATGTTTCTGTACACTTCAGAATTTATCCTTCTGCTGCCATCAGCAGTCATATCATCAGTGAAGAGAAGAGAGCCATTACCTGTGACCGCCATACATGGCCAAGCCATAGCACTACCTACCTCCACCATGTTTCACAGGTGAGAGGGGGTTCTTTGGATCGTGAGCAGTTCCTTTCTTTCTACACACTTTCCTCTTTCCATCACTTTGGTGCAGGTTAATACTCGTCTCATCTGTCCATAGGGTTTTTTTTCAGAACTCGACAGTTTTTTCTGGTGTCGTCTTCTCTTTATGGTAGTCTTTGGCACATCTAAATGGTAAATGGACTGCATTTATATAGCGCTTTAATCCAAAGCGCTTTACAATTGATGCCTCTCATTCGCCAGAGCAGTTAGGGGTTAGGTGTCTTGCTCAAGGACACTTCGACACACCCAGGGCGGGGTTTGAACCGGCAACCCATCGACTGCCAGACAGTCGGTCTTACCTCCTGAGCTATGTCGCCCCACATCTATGCCTACATCCTGTAGTGTTCTTGGGCTGTTCAGCAGTTAACAAAGATTTGTCTTCACAATTGAAAATAATTATTTGGTCATCCACTACAGTGGTCTTCTGTGGTCTACCAGGTCGTTTGCTATTGCTGAGCTCACCAGCTCATTCTTGCTTCCTGATCATCTATCAAACAGGTGACTTCAACGCACACAATGTTTTTGCTAAGCATAGATTGATTTATTTTCATTTTTCAGCCTCATGATGGCCTGCTTTACTGGCATTGACACTTATTTGGTCCTCATGTTGAGAGACAACAGCAACAGACTCCAAATGCAAATTCCACACCTAGAATCAACTCTAGACCTTCTGTTAGCTTTCTTGTGCGTATACTGATGATGCAAAGACACCGTCTCTTTTCGGAGTGGGGTGGTATCTTCTTTAATGTGCTTCTCGTAACCCTGTTTCTCTAACGGTGCTTGAGGGTGTGGGGGTGTACGTGTGAGTCACTGGTGTTTATAGCTCTGCTCTTTCCCTCCTAGCTGGTGATGGAGTTCTGTGGGGCTGGCTCCGTCACAGACCTGGTGAAGAACACCAAGGGGAACTCCCTGAAGGAGGACTGGATCGCCTACATCTGCAGAGAGATCCTGAGGGTGAGCAGGCTCACACAAACCATGCCCTTCTGCGGTGGCTGTCACTTCACTGCGTTAACTCCATATATGGAATTAACGGAAATGCAAATGGGAGACTGTGTCTCTCTTTTAATTATAATTACAATAAAGCAAATCTCCTTGTGCTCCACCCTCACTCCCACACCTTTTCTCTGTCTCTCGCCCCCCCCTTGTCTCCCTCCCTCTCCCTCCTCTCTCTCTCCCCTTCTGTCTCACTTTCTCCCTCACCCTCTTTTCCTCTCTCTCTGTACAGGGCCTCTCTCACCTCCACGCCCACAAGGTCATTCACCGGGACATTAAGGGTCAGAATGTGCTGCTTACTGAAAATGCAGAGGTCAAACTGGGTGAGTATGTTTGCTTGCGTGTGTCAGCTTGGCCATTCCCAATTTATAAACCCAACTTTAATTGCCTGAGTGTGTGTGCTGGCCTGCAGATTTAGATCTGTACAACATTGTATCTGGTTATTCTACTACAACCCACCCCCTCCTCAATGGACATTAAGGTGATTGTACTATATAAAAGTTTCAATTTTAGGAGAGGTATACTGTATTAATCTCTTAAACCATACTGGCCAAAACGCGATCACTAACCACAAGCAAGCAATATAATGACAGAAAGTATATTAAATGAATACAGAAAGATGCTCCAGTTTTGCTTGGTCAAGGGCAGTCCCAGAGTACTGTGACAGTGTTTTCAGTGTGTTTTCTTCCTCCTCCTCTTCCTTAGTGGATTTTGGGGTGAGCGCACAGCTGGACAGGACCGTGGGGCGCAGGAACACCTTCATCGGCACGCCCTACTGGATGGCTCCGGAGGTCATAGCCTGCGACGAGAACCCCGACTCCACCTACGACTTCAGGGTAATGCGTCATGCTCTTGCCTAAAGTATATAGCAAAAATATGAAATTTCACCCTGCTTTTAACATACTTTTGGAGGGCACTGTATGTTATAGATAGCACGGTTTACACGCGAAAGAGCATTTAAGTGTGCAAGTGTGTGCGCATGTGCATGCTTGTGTGTGCACATGAGTGCGAGTGTGTGCATGTGAGTGCGAGTGTGCGTGAGTATGTGTGCATGTGCATGTGCATGTGCATGACCGTGGGAGTGATAGAGTTGTCAGACTGAAGAACCTCCTGTTTCTGTCTCCCTGTAGAGTGATATCTGGTCTCTGGGGATCACAGCAATAGAGATGGCTGAGGGAGCTCCACGTGAGTTCAGGCACACACATGTACATGCACACATATATATACATACGCACCTGCGCACCACACACACACACACACACGTACACACACGCACACACACCTGCTGTATGGGCTTTTTATCTTATTAAGGTAATCTGTTTGTCTTTTTATTGTACATTTAATGTAAAAAATTTTTTACAAAAAACATCAGATTGAAACATGAAATCATGGAACTTTGAGAGGACAAATAAAATTAATTGAACAAACCCAGTAAAGACAGCACTTGAAGAAGGAATGAAATTTTCAAGAACTGTAGAATTTTTTTGATCACTGTTGGTTTGTTATTACAATTCGACTTTCAAAGTACTTCAAGTTCTGTAATTGTAATAATTTGTTAAACCACAGGAGAGTTTGCTCTAGTGTATTCGTTTAATTTGCTTATTGATTAAACAAAGTATTCATTTCAGTGCCACATTTGTTAGGTGAAATTATTGTATTTGTTGATAGACACACACACAAATACACACAGGTTGTGTGTGCTTGCTGTTTGGTGGATCTAACCTAACCTATTCCCATGCACTATAAAAGACAAAACAGACAGGAGGAACTGGAGCCGTGTGTTAATGAATGAATAATGTGAATGAGTGTACACCTCTGATTGCGTGTACTCTCTGTCTGTCTCAGCGCTGTGCGACATGCACCCAATGAGAGCTCTCTTCCTCATCCCACGGAACCCGCCTCCTAAACTCAAATCCAAGAAATGGTATTCAGATGATTATTTTTTTCTTTATTTTTTCTGTTCCCGGGTGTCTTTTGTTCTGTGACTTGAGCTTTTATTTTCTTTCCATATGCTTCTCTGTCCAGTATTTGTTTTTCTTCTCCTCTGCTTCCTTCCTGTCGTTCTCCCATAGCCAAGCAGCTGCTCTGCTTTTCAGAATTCCCAAATCCCTCTCTGTGTCTCTTCCTCAACCATCCTAATAGCCTCATCCCCGTCTCTTCCAGCCTGTCTCCCCTGTGGTCCCCTTTTTTGTGTACAGTGCCCCCCTTCACCTTCTCACTGAGCCATCTTCCTCTGTATGCTTTTATTTATTATTTGTTCCTCCTCTTTTCCTGCATGCCACTCTCCCTTTGTTCTGCCTTGGAAATGTTCATTTTTTGCTGCCGGACGTCCCTCCTCCAGGTCTAAGAAGTTCATAGACTTCATAGAGGGGTGCCTGGTGAAGACGTACCCCAGCCGACCCTCCACCGAGCAGCTGCTGAAGCACTCCTTCATCCGGGACCAGCCCACCGAGAGGCAGGTCCGCATCCAGCTCAAGGACCACATCGACCGCACCCGCAAGAAGAGGGGAGAGAAAGGTGAGGCCCGGCGCAGTGTGTGTGTGTGTGCGCGTGTGTGTGCGCTCGTGTGTGTGCGTGCGTCTGGCCACGTGTGTGTGCACGTGTGTGTTTGTGTGTGTGAGTGAGCATGCATGTTTGTATCCATGCACTGCCATTAGCCTTCTAGTGTCTGTTTATATATGGGTTTGTAAGTGTTAATTTGACTGCTTGTAAGCGTGTATTATTGTGCGTGTGTGGGTGCGTGCGTGAGAGACATCATCTCCAAGGCTACAAAAGGAGGTGAAGTACTGTGTGTATTGCATATGTGCTTTGCGTGTTCATAGTCATACATGTTTTGGCCTATGTGTATATTTTAGTGTACCTAAAAAAGTACCCTGTTCATAGTAACACTCTCTCACTCTTTCTGTCTTTCTCTTTCACTCTGTCACTCTCTCCAGAGGAAACTGAGTATGAATACAGTGGCAGTGAAGAGGAGGATGAGAACAGAGGGGATGAGAGAGAGTCAAGGTAACAGCGCTTTAGTCGTACTTTATACCTGCAAGCAAAGAGAGAAGATGACACATTCTGACACTGGCTCCTCTCCCTCTATCAAGTTCAAATGGCTTTTTTGGCATGAATGGAAATGAACCATTGTTGCCAAACCAATATAGTGTATAATGAATATTTGTATAAATAAATAACTAAACAAACCAATGAATAATAAAAGGCAATGGCTAATTTCCATTAACCGCAATTGTTCATGTTTTGCTGTCACATGACGTGACTCTGGTTTTTAGTTTACAAATGATCTCCCTCCCTTTCTTTATCACTCTCTCTCTCTCTCTCTCCCTCCCTCCCTCCCCTCCTCCCGTGCACAGCTCCATCCTGAACGTGCCGGGCGAGTCGACTCTGAGGCGGGACTTCCTGCGCCTGCAGCAGGAGAACAAGGAGCGGTCGGAGGCCCTGCGGAGGCAGCAGGCCCAGCTGGCGGCTCAGCGCCGCGACCCCGAGGAGCACAAGAGGCAGCTGCTGCACGACCGGCAGAAGCGCATCGAGGAGCAGAAGGAGCAGCGGCGCCGCCTGGAGGAGGTAGCGCTGCACGGGCCCGCTGCTGCGCCCAACGCGGTGTGCTGCGCTTTACCACACTTTACTGCGCTTTCCTGCGCTTTACCACGCTTTAGCGCTTTATCACGCTTTACCACACTTTACTGCGCTTTATCACGCTTTATCGCGCTTTACCATGCTTTACTGCACTTTACCACGCTTTACCATGGAGCACTGTGCGGTGCTGTCGCTGAGATACTGAGGAGGCCCTGCTGAAACAATACTGTTCTTTTACCCACCGCCGTTTACTGCACTTTCTTATGGTATGCTGTGCAGTACTGTCACACTGACCCACAGCAAGAGAGACTGGCCTGCAGGTTAAAGCCTGTGCTGTGCCGTTAGCCAACTATGTCTGGGACTCATGCTTTTGTTTGCGACAGGGGTAGGGCGGGTTTAAGTCAACCAGCGTTGCTTAGGTTACCGTTGCATTCGCACCCAGTAGCAGTGTGCCAAGTGCCCGCGAGCTACCAGCTGCAGCCAGCGAGCGGTCGGATCTGGGTTAGCTCTCCTGTAGCACTGTATGGCCTGCAGAGTGGTAAATACCGTAGTGCCTGGTTTCTGTGTGAGCATATCGGAGGAGTGCAGACACTTCCGCTGGGTGTATGAGCCAAGAGGCACAGTTGGGGATTTATAATCAGACAGAACAACAGTTAATAAAGGAAAGAAAAGAGCAGTCCCTGCTACTGTATAATGGTTTTTATTATTTCTTAGATACTTCCTTTGTTGTTTGGGGGCTACTGTGCCCCTGATAACAATCTAAATATTTAATTCAGCGTTTGTATTAAATTTGTGGATGACGGCGACCATAAAAACATAGCCTGTCCTCAGTTCACACCGTGGACACTGCAGGTCTCCTCAGTTGTGCAGTCTTTTCCAGTGGAAAGCTCTGCAGTAGCACACACAGATTTCTTGTGTCCTTTTCAGCTAAACGCTAAATTTAGTTCTTCCTGCTATTACTGAAAAGCAAACCTTTGAGCGTCGATGTACATGATCTTTCTTTGAACAATTCACAAGAAGAAGGTGCATGAAAATAGCAAGCCTTCAGCGACTAATGAGCACGTTGATGAAAGTGCCTTTTTTAGTCATACCGCAATCAAAACCAGTGGATGCTGTCATAACTGACTGCAGCCGTGACTTCTGCATTTCATGCAAAGAAATGTCCCCACATAGCAAAATCTCTAGAGAATGATGAAATTGCTGCTTGTTGTGGCTAGAGTTTTTCTGTGTGACTCAAACAAAACATTTTCCCCCTGTTTTTCTTAAAGGAAACTATTTTTTTCTGTAAGGGCATGTTCATTTTCTGTGCATTATGTCTGACTGCGGTACATTTAATTGTTAGCACCATCATCCAACCAGAATTGTACATATTACAGATTGTAGCATAGCAACTCTCGGTTCATCTACCCTCTCAGACATTCAGTATCAGAGAGTATGCAAGATGGTGGGGTCAGGAATGAGGTTGGATCTGTAGCAGCCTCGTGACACATGCATTTCTTTTTCTCTCTTCCTCTCATTTCCCCCTGTCCGCACACTCATTCACTCTCTCAGCAACAGAGGAAGGAGCGCGAGATGGTGAGACAGCAGGAGAAAGGCCCCCACCGCCGAATGGATGATCTCAGGAGGGAGGAGGATCGGAGGATGGCTGAGAGGGAGCAGGTAGCCAATCACAAACAGCTTCAGGTCACAGCCAGCCAAATAGAGGGGAGGTGTGGTTTGCTCTGTGAGCTGATTGGAGATTCTGCGCTGTCACTAAAGTAATCGCAGCACCAGTCTGGAATACAGGAATTTTCCTTTGGAGTTGTTGCCATAGCAGCAGAATGGCAGCATGGCTGTGGTTTGTGGAGATTCTATTTTTTGCATCTATTGGTTTCTTTTACCTTTTTTCACCGTGGTGTCAAGCGTACCACAAGGACGGTGTGAAAATGTGCAGAACATTTTGCCTGCATTTTACAGTTGCTACTATTCCATGTGGTCCAAAAAGAGCAGATAAACCTTATTATTAATTTTACTGTGGCAATTTGTGTGACACATTTACAGTCATTTAGCACACACTCTTATCCAGAGTGGCTTGTAAAGAGAACTTGTGCATCCACCATGTATGTGAGCTATGCCATGAGTACAGTATTGATGTATTAAATGTCAGTTAAATAGTGCCTAATATAAATACAAATAATAAATATTTTTTGGAAGCCTGTAATTTAAGCTGTTTAAGCTATTTGTAAATGGCCACATTTATACTTTACACATGTAGATTGTGAAACGACGCTGTTGTCTACCACTGAAATTCTGACATGATATTTCATGGTGATGGATCTCCTGTACCCAGTCCTGAATTGACCTATTTTTTCTCTCCTTGCCGCCTCTCTCTCGCTCTCTCTCTCACTCTCTCTCTGTGTAGGAGTTCATAAGACATAAATTGGAAGAAGAGCAGCGGCAGTTAGAAATTCTGCAGCAGCAGCTGCTTCAGGAACAGGCCCTGCTCATGGTAACGCATGATATGCAGTATGCCCCATAACCTGTCCATAGTGCCCCGTGCCCCATTCCCAAATAAGTGTCCAGTGTGAGGAACTGGCCCCCAGCAGGAACAGTTGTGTCCAGATAGCTTATTTTAAAAGGGGAAAAATGATCTTGATCTGGCGTGCCTTCTCCCTTCACTCTTGCCCACAATGGACAGGCTCCGCCTCCTTTAGGTGACATGTCTGCAGTCGTTTATCATGCATCCTGGACATTGGCTGGAGTTTTCAGTCAGTGCTTCAGTGTATTTGAGTATTGGGGGACAGTGGGGGACACATGCTTAGTTCTCACATTGTAAATTTGGGGATATGTGGAAATGGAGAAGCCCACCTACTACATTTAAATGCTTAGTGGTTCAAACATTTCCACCTGTGAAGATCTATGTCAGATATAGCTATCTCTACTTTTTGGAGCATTTCAGTTTCAGTATGCTGTTCTTTATATTCCTGGCACCAGTGAAATGGTTTTGCATGTGTGCACATTGCCATTCTCTTACTTTCAAACGAGAGGATGAGGTGAACAGCGCTGAGCACGTCCTATCCTCGCGTCGCTCTCAGGAGTACAAGCGCAAGCAGCTGGAGGAGCAGCGGCAGTCGGAGCGGCTGCAGAGGCAGCTGCAGCAGGAGCATGCGTACCTGGTCTCACTGCAGCAGCAGCAGCAGCAGCAACAGCAACAGCAGCAGCAGGACAAGAAGCCGCAGCTCTACCACTATGGCAAGAACCTGGAGCCCAACAACAAGCCCGCCTGGGCCCGAGAGGTACGGAGAGCACCGCACGCGTGAACCGGGAAAACTGCTAGTGTTTCTTCTTCCCAACATTGACCTGGATGATCCAGATGGCTAGCTAAATAAAGTAATAAAGCTAATAAAGTAACTGAAGCTCAAGCACAATGGAAGTGGAAGTTTTTTCTCACCGAAAAGATTATTATTTATTTGAGTGGATACAGATGCTGGTGACTGTGGCTTAGAAACACAATGGAGCCACAGCCACAACATGGACAAATCCTGGTTCAAATTTGATGACTATCCCTCCAGAAATGAGTATTCTGCATTCTTTTTTCTGCAGTATGCCTAGGCGAGTTTCCAGAAAGGCCATTTGGAGACTCCAAAAGGAAACTTGGCAATCAAATAATATTATAGGTCTTTAGAGGTGTAAACGCTGTATATTGTATACTATATGCTCGTGGAAGAAGAGCACTGAAATTAGCTCTCTTTTCCACCTGCCTGTCACCCTCTCCCTCTCCTCCTCCCACTCCTCTGGCAGCAGCAGGTCTGGAAGATTGTGGAAAATAACTACATTAGATATCTGGTTTACTAATCCATTGACTGAGGTCCATTGATTGAAGTATTAGTCAAATACCCCACCCACATCAACATGTCAAACACTTCCCACAATTTCACGCACCGCATTGATTATTCAAAATCAGGCCTACTCCTAATTTATGAGTCTACTGAATAATAATAAAACAATATTTTGAGAATATATGTAGATGTTCACTGATATGAAATGGGGTCCATCCCTTCACTAAACATGCTCTCTGCTGTGGAATGAAAGCTATGTTCACTGTCCTCCTCAGAAGTAATCGCTCAGACGAGTGATTTCTTCCAAGACAATGAAATGCGGAGTCTTCTGGATTTTTTTTAGTAAAACAACAACCTTATTAGGTATAAAGTCTCATTTTTTGGCTGGTGTGTAACGTTCTCAGCGTGCATACTGGAAAAATTTTGGTTTCTTGATGCATGGCCTTTTATGCAAGCCTAACATCCTGTATACCGAAACATAATTTCACTGGCTAAATGGTAGCATGCAACATAAATTAATAATGCAACATCATTTATTTTTTATTTATTAACATAAATTGAGCATGCAACATTGAGCAGATGTGCCAATGTATGGCCAACACCATCGAAGTACTAGATGTTACATAACTTATGCCTACCTGGAGGCATAACACCAATCCAAGTAATACTAAATGTAATGCAAATAATTAGTTTTATGTATTATAACACAATACATAAAACAAATCAGGGTATCCTATAGCTAGCATCCAAATCGTTAGCTAAAACCATGAAGTATGTTCATTCCTGAAATATTAAATGTTACATTAAAATGAGTGCTGAGGAGTAGGAATAGGGAGATTCAATATGAATCTTAATATGAATTCTTGAATAAAAGATATTGGCATCTCCTATTGGTATTGGTATACAGTTTATATAGCCAGCTTTCCTTCTGTCAATTGAAACGTTGTAATTTTTTAATGTTCATTTGAAAAAGGCTATAAAATGCAGTTGTTACCTAGATAATAATGAACAGTAATTTAGAACACTTGGTTAATATTCGTAAAGTACAGCTTAAACTGATTAACTGTATGTCGATATTAAATAAAAAATACTTGATGCTCTGGAAGCACAGCGGTTGCAATGCCAATGTGCATTAGGCTAACAAACTGGCATTTTCTCTCATACAACTTCTGGTTTAAGCCACGCCCACTTATACTTTCATATGCAAATACAGCTACTGATGAATTTGTTGGTTGAACAGATACAGATAGACATCGCTGCACGCCCTTAGCAAATGTACTATGTTGTCCTTTATAATAGATTAACCTATTCCTAAAAAAACGAGAAAAAAATCTGAAACTTTGGGACAGATGACACCCCTTTTCCTCTCTCTTTCTCCGTCTCTGCCAGGTGGAGGAACGTACTAAGCTCAACAGACAGGGTTCCCCCAAGATTTGCTCCACCGTTTCAGACACTGCCATCCAATCACGATCTGATTCTATCTGCCAATCAGGCATCGGGCAAGCCGCCCAAACCCCACCCATGCAGAGGCCTGTCGAACCACAGGGTGGGCAGGGCAAGGTGGGTGTGGCTTAGGAAGAGTGAATGAGTGAAATATGTCAATAAATCAATACTCTCAAGTGCTGTCAGAATAACTACCTAAAACTGGAATACAATTATTAAAGGATTTGTCGTCAGTTTAAAAAAGTTATTTATTAGTTTGTCTAGGCAAGCGTTCTAGCTAATCTTTTGTAAGAGAGCACAGTATTTCTCTTCTGTGATTCAGTAATCTACACCATATCCTGACGGTGTGATAATGAAATAAAAATAGACATATTTTTAACAATTTTCATGTTGAACTAGAGTAGGATTTAGGATATTCATCTGGGGAAAGTGACATTGAGCTCAAAAGATATGCTGCAATTGTGTTTAAAAGACCTACAGTATTCAAATGTGTTATATCAACACTATGCTACATGTTCCAGCCTGTGCGTATATGTTTTTAGGGTTGCTTTAAACTTAAGGTCAGACTTAGGCAATGATGCGTTCGCGTGTGTGTTTGCCCGTATGTATCCGTGTCTGTCTGCGAATGTGTGTGCTTGCCCTCTGCTTTGTTATTAGTGGGACAGTGTGTATCCCTGCGTGTTGCACCTGTCCCATGTTCCCCCTGCTTTGAGGTCCTCCTGCCACCCAGAAGAAAGCACTTCCTGGCTACCTGCACCTTTATTTACTTCCTTTTCCCTTTTTTTCTCCTTTCATCCTCCCTTCATCCTAATATTAATAACTTTCCTCCTGATCTCTGCACGGGAAACTCCCCCTTTAACACGGACGATATCCCTGTCCTCACCTTGTGTCTCAACTGATTGGACCTTTATTTTGCTCTACCTTTCCACAAAAACAACCCGCAAATCCTTCCCGGCGATCTATGCGCTCTCCTCCACTCCCGCTTCCCCACTCCCCCCGATGTCTTTGCTTACGCCTGCACCTGGCTGCCCCCCTGCACCCTCCCCGTCAACCCCTGCAGTTCCAGATGGCCCACCTGGTCCCCCTAAAGCCCTACGCCGCCCCCGTCCCACGCTCCCAATCCCTGTGCGACCAGCCCACTAAGAACATGTCTGCGTTCCCCACCCAGGACCCCACCCCCACCCCCCGCTCCATCCCCTCTAGGGAACTCGTCCGCCAGAACTCTGACCCCACCTCCGAGAGCCCCGCCCCCCAGGCCTGGCCAATCAAGGATGACCGTGGGCCTTGGATCCGCCTGCAGGAGCTGGAGCAGCCACCCAAGGTGAGATACTGTGTTCATTACTCTCAGCCCCCCTCCTACATGATGTTTGTTTGGTTTTGTGTTAATGCTCAGCAACAGCACCATTTCCTTTTGTGTTAGACTGGTATTACTCAAGTGCGTAGAAGAGCGAGTTTGTGTCTATATCCAACCCCTAGCTGGGTACTGGTGCATGATGAAATAAGAAACTTGCAATGAGGATAGAAGAAAAACGGTCTTGGTCAGGCAAAACCAATGAAGACCCTGTAGATCAAAACGTTGCAGTATTAAATATGTGGGAGCTCGAAGGTATCTGCCGTGTGCTAGTGAAGCACTGTCCTCTTTGTTGAGCTCAGGTGCCGCAGAGGACGACCTCCATTGCAACAGCGCTGAACACCAACCTGTCATCTGGCATCAGGCACCCAGTGAGAGCCAGGTGGGTGTGCAGGGGGAGCCCTGAGGGGGAGGGGGGAGTGGGTGTGGTTGTGGGTGAACACAGTGCGGCCTTTTCTTGAGTCAGGAAACTTCTCTCTTAAGCTGTTTTGCTGTCATTTCAGATCCAACACAAGTGCTAAATATGACCAGTAATAAGGATGTCGTGGTTAGGAGTAAAGCCGGACACCCACCGCACGCGTAGCGACTGCGAGCGCACTACGTGCGTAACTGAAGCGTAGTTGACGTACTGTTATTACAACGGCAGCGGGCGACGTCCTCTATACCAGATGCGAACGCGTCGGAAACCGGCTGCGAAGCTTGTGCGACACAAGCGAACTGAAGCGTAGTTTTGCGCTTCTGTTCTATTTTTCTGCTTGTCGCGCGTCATGATGACCTGTTTATACACAGAAATATGCTCTAAAATGCTGGGTATACATGGTCTGATGTATATTTCATCCTTATATTAGGCTACTGGGGGTGTGTCCCTAGTTCCCTCCCAGACATTTTATAAGCAGCTAAAAAAATACAAGCCTTTTCGTTTTTGTATTGTCCTTGCAGAAAAAAAAAACAACAACAAAAAAAACTGGAACCTGAGGAAAAGGCAAATACACCACAGAAAGACGTAGCCTATTGAATGATGTAGAAGTGAATGCACCGAGCAGCAGTTTGTTAGCTTGAGTGTTGGAAGGTAGTTTTTAACCAACCATTGCTCAGCCTATTTGACTTCTCCAATGTCTTCGTTTGCCGTGCTTTCAAAAAGGGCTTGTTAATAAAAATCAGATAATCCGCAGATCTTTAAAAAATCTGATTATTTAGTGGTCTTGCCGATGAAAATGCACGTATTTTATAAATTAAGTTTATAAAAATGAAGCAAGCCTTTATTGCACTTGTACTTCAAAGCTTCCGGTGTTCATGGCGTTGTGGTGTTCATATCCCTTCAAGATTAAAATCAGCTAATCATCTTTTTGATGATTAGCTGATCTTACTAAATCTGATCCTATAAATGTTTTGACCTGAATGAGAAGACGACACGGGAATTCCCAATGGTTGATTACGGATTATTTATTATTATTATGATCATTACATATTCTTCATAAAACTGGCACGCGTTTTAACCAAGCAAATAAATTAATACAGTTTGATATTGATTATTATGCAGGCTACGTTGCGATTTAAGCTTATGGTAATTCTTTAAAGCGTTTACTTTCTCACGTATTTACATGAGTTAACGAAATATTACCAAATTAACAAACTGAAAAAGGTCTCTCACCAAGTATTCACTTAACCCATAATCAACAGTCGTGAACAAACGTGAAATACACGATGTAATCCCACTACAGACTGCGAGAGCTACTAGGAATATAGAGCTTTAAGCAAGCCTTTGCGCGACACAAACGGAACCTGTGTAGACATGCTACGCGTCGCGCTGTGCTGCTTCGCCGTGCTGCTTACGCGCCGCTTACGCTTCGCGTGCGGTGGGTACCCGGCGTAACAGGCTTGTAATACAAAGGTTGCAGGTTCAGTTCCCAAATGAGGCATTGTCATTATGCCCTTGAGCAGGGTGCTTAACCCAAATTGCTTCAGTAGATGTCCACGTGTTTAAATGCATTGTATGCAAAATATTGTAGCTATATCTTTCTGCTGAATGTAATTTTACCTGTTTTGGGTGTGTTTAGAGCACTGAATGATTGTGAGGTCAAAGCTGGGCTGCAGTTGGGTTTCTGGTGTTCTGTTCCAAATGAAAATCGGAATTGCGTTGGGTGTCTTTTAGGTGAACTGGTAATTGTTTTTTTCTGTGTCAGTAACCCTGACCTGAGCCGCAATGATCGCTGGGAGAGAGGGGACAGTCTGAGCGTGGTGGCCAACCTGCCTCAGACCGGCTCCCTGGAGAGGCACCGGATACTCAGTGAGTGTCTGTCTGTCTGTCCGTCTGTCTGTCTGTCCCCCTCCTGTGTGCACCCTTGTGGAGTGAGGGCTTTCCTGTCCGCCCGTCCCTCCTCTCTCGGTCTTGTGTGTGTCCTGGAGGAGTGAGGGCTTTCCGGTCTGTCTTTCTGTTGGTCTGTCTGTCTGTCTGTCTGTCTCTGTCTTTCTGTGTTTGTCTCAGATTTGAGTGTCTCCATGGGTTGCATTTGCTGTGTGAAGTTGTAGAAATTTCTGATGGCTATACATGATGGTAGGGAAACAGAGAGCTTGCAGCTGATGGCATGCCATAGCCTGAGGAACAGTCATTTTCAGACTATTCAAATTGAAGTGGTTTTTATTTTAATTATATATATATATATATATATATATATATATATATATATATTACTTAAAGGTTCCTATGAGTACCTCTAGTGGGGGTGAGATAGTTGTCTTTGTTGATTTACTTATTATTTTATGCAAATAATTGCTTTGGTGATGCTATCCATTTGTAGTCTAATAGAGCTTGTCTGAATTGATAAAATGAGCATAAAAATCAGTTCTGATTTTTAAATGATACTGACTGTATAACGTATTGAGTGTTTGGTAAGCATGTGTTTGCATTTGTGTGTATAACAAAAATAACAGTAATGTGTGTGTCGCAGGCTCCTCGAAAATGGACTCCCCTCCCATCCTGCACCAGGAAGGACGGCACAAACCAGGGGACTCGCGCACCTCCAGCCGGCCCAGCCGCCCCGCGGTGATCATCGCCTCGTTTTTTAACGCCGCACCCATATGCCCCCCCCTCCCCCCCCCCAGCCATAAAACAGATCAAGTATTAAAAGAGGCGGGCAGCCCGTGTGAGGGGAAACAAATACGCCGTCTGTTTACCCTTTGTGTAACAGTACTGCCTAATAACTGCTCCACACAGCTGCACAGCAGAGAACCAACAGCATTGCACGTTACTACTTTCATCCAATTTGTGGAAGTGCGTTTCAGCCAATCACATTAAACAGGAGACTCGCCTTAATACACCAGTCACAAGCCTCTTATTATATGGCCTATACCTTTGTGCCTCTTTCTAAAGCAACCCACAACTCTACTCTTCTGATTGGTATTAATGGGGCCAGCCTGCCTCTCTCTGACTGTTTTTTGTGCTACTCTTCTTTCACTCACAAGGCTTTTGCTAAATAGAACACTTCTAGAAGTTCAGGGTACTTTTTGTGATATGAAAAACAGTCATTTTATATATATAGTTCTTTCAGTACCTCTATTCACTGTTCACTCTTTAAACTCCTGTCTTTATTGAAAGACATGCGTCTTGACTTAATCTTTCTTCTCTCCTTTCTTCCTGTCTTTAATGCCTCTTTTCATCATCCCTGTTCCCCCTTTACTCTCTCACTACCTCCCTCTTTTTCCCCAATATTTCCTTTGCTGCCCTCGTATGCCCTCTCTCCTACTCCTCTTTTATCCCTCCATCATACCCTGTGTATGCCCGCTCTCCTGCTCCTCTTTCATCACTGGTGCAGAGTTATAAGAGAGCTATAGGAGAGGTTAGTATTATTGTCTGTGTTTGTGTGTGCGTGTTTGTGTGTGCATGCATGAATGTCTGCTTGTGTGTGAGTGTGCGCATATGCAAGTCTGAAACCGTGTGTCGCAAACACAGGTCCATCTTTGTCTTTATATTGGCCATGAAATTAACATGAACATTTATGCTTCTCTGAAGGGTTGTGCTCATTTGTTTTTTGGTTCCTCATCTTAAGCTGTAAAGCTGCATGCTTCTCTCTCTTTGTCTCACTGTGTAAGGCTTTGTTTTGTCTAATCTCTCTCTCTCTCTCTCTCTCTCTCCTGCCTGTCTCTCTCTCTCTGTAGGACCATGGTCTTTACGCTAAGGAGCGTCCGGAGGAGCCCCCAAGACCCCCGGCCAAGGCCAATGACTACTCCTCCTCCTCCGACAGCAGCGAGAGCAGTGAGGAGAGCGAGAGTGGAGAGGGAGCAGAGGAGGACCAGAGCCCCTCTGACCGGTGAGCGAGGGGGTCAGGGGTAACAGAGAGAGGGGGTGAGAGAGGGGGTCAGGGGTAACAGAGAGAGGGGGTGAGAGAGGGGGTCAGGGGTAACAGAGCCCCTCAGAGCAGTGCGAGAGAGGGTCAGGGGTAACAGCCCCACTGATGAAAATTGTGCCAAACAAAAGCACTTTGGCAAAAGGAGAGGAGTGGAGCATGAGTAACAGACGTATGAAAGAGGAGATTTGGGTTATTGTACAAGATGCCTGTTCTGCGCCATTTTGTTACTTTATGTTACATAATGGTACAGCGGTTGTCTTCTCATTAAAACATTTCTTATCCTTTTCACCACCTGACTCTCCTCCTCCTCTTGTCTTTCCTATTTTTCTACTTTTCTCCATTCATTCATTCCTCTACTCACTGGCCCCCTTCTAATTTCCCCTCCACACACTCTCCTTCATTACATTTACCACACTCTTTCTCCCCCTCCCTCCCAGCCCTCGGGAAGCAGACACAGACTCGGTAAACACCATGGTGGTTCATGAGGAGGAGGGAGAGGGAGGAGAGGAGCAGCAGGCTGGGGGCTATGGGGACCAAACCATGCTGGTGCAGAGGGTGAGTTATTGACTGTACCACTGCATGGGAGGAGGGGGAGCGGAACATTTAGTTACCAACGCCTACTAAATCACAACCATAAATGATAAGTGGGGGCAAAACTGTCCTGTCTGTCGGATGCTGTTCTAACAGGTGGGTTGATATAAGAATGAATATGGAGGGTGTACAGAGATTTCTTCATAGTTAGTTTATAATAATGCTATTTGACACATTGGTTTAAGTGGTGCATTAGGCCAATAATTACCACAGAGGTAGAATTGCAGGAAATAAATGGTAAACATGTAGCTATAGCCTGTTTTCTGTGATTTTAGTGCTGGCATGTTTAGTGTTACTGAACGGCCTTATGAAGGCTGCTGAACTAAACATGTTGGTAAACTAAAACCAGCCAACCCTGTGCCTCTGCAGGACCAGGGTTGCAGAGCCTTGGGCTAGAAATATACAGTGATCATGCAGTAATACATCGAGGCTGTTGACGGTTGAGAGGAATGTAGACAGAGGCCACAGGTTACCCCTTGGGGAGACTTTCTGCATCTGATTCTGCATCTATTACTCTATTATTGAGTGGATTAATAGAGTAGTGCTCTGGGCTCCAATACTGACCCTGTAGGGATTCACTAGCCTGATTGAGTGCCAAGAGTTTGTGGAGGAAGGTAAAGGGGAGAATATAATATATCTGAGGACATAATGTGGAGAGCAGCCATTGATCCTGGGAGTGTGAGTGATTGAATGATTAATTGTGTTTTCGTGTAGAGCCCAGTACAGAGTAGCCCTGGGTATTATGTGGAGTGCCACTGCTCCAGTGTGCAGTTGTGCGTATGTGGTTGTGACTTATTTTTTTAATAGACCCCGGAGAAGCGCAACCACAACAGTTACACAAACCGGGTACTCCTCCAACGAGACCAGCTCTCACTCTCCCCGGAAGGAGGGCCGAGGTCTTCCGTCTCTCCGTCCTCGTCCGCGAGTCTGTCGGCTCTCGCGATGTCGCCGTCCTCTGTCCGTCTGACTGTCTGTCCGTCGTCCTGTCCGTCTGACTGTCTGTCCGTCCTTCTGTCCGTCTGACTGTCTGTCCGTCCTTCTGTCCGTCTGACTGTCTGTCCGTCCTTCTGTCCGTCTGACTGTCTGTACGTCCTTCTGTCCGTCTGACTGACTGTCCGTCCTTCTGTCCATCTGTCCATCTCTCCGTCTGTTTGTCTGTCTGTCTGTCTGTTGTTTCTGCCACACATTTCTTAGCCCTTCTCCAATTCCAGCCCTGAAAAAACGTGTTTTGTGAACCACCTGCATTTTTGCTTGGATATCGAAGCAGTGCGTGCATGCCAGTGGTGTTTAGTTACATTTGTTTAGTTGTTGTACTTTATTTCTATGAACCAACTGGTAAAAGTTCTGTTTGCCCCCAGATGAGCAGTGCTGACCTCACACACTCTCTTTCAGTATCAGTCTAGGGGATTGGTCAAAGCATCCGGTAAATCTTCCTTCACTACCTTTGTTGATCTTGGGATGTACCAAACACCAGGAGGGGCGGGAGAGCCCATCAGTGCAGCAGGTGGGTGAACACTGATGCGCATAATTTTTGTCTGCTTTTCATTGTATATATTCAAAGAACATGTCTGTGTGTCAAGCATATGCACAGACAGACACAAAGGGTGTGCGATATGCCCAGAATTTTTTTGCACACACATACACACACACACAAACACACACACATACTGTAACTAGTAATGTGCAGTGTTCACCATTGAGAAACCCTTATGTAATGTCACCTGTTTGTGTCTTTGATAAGGCCCAAGATTAGATTGATAGATGATAAGATTTTGACTCTTCACAAGATGGGCTAGCTGTCTGTCTGTATGTTGCAGGATAGCCCAATGAATGTCTACAGACAGGAGTTGTGCATCTCAATCTACAGCTCTCTTTCCCTGTCCCCTGCCTGCTCTCCACAGGCTTGGGCTCCAGGTTCGAGCAGCTGAAGCTGGAGGTGAGGAAAGGCTCGATGGTGAACGTGAACCCGACCAACACCCGCCCCCACAGCGACACCCCCGAGATCCGCAAGTACAAGAAGAGGTTCAACTCCGAGATCCTGTGCGCTGCTCTGTGGGGTGAGCGGGGATGGAGGGCCAAAGAGGTGTAGCGATGGGTGACGTTAGGGAGTGCAGCAGGCAGGATGAGTGAGGTTAAGAGTGTAGCTGACAGGAGGAGTGAGGTTAGGAGTGTAGCAGACAGAAGGAGTGAGGTTAGGGAGCGTAGGAGACAGGAGGAGTGAGGTTAGGAGTGTAGCAGACAGAAGGAGTGAGGTTAGGAGCGTAGAGACAGAGGAGTGAGGTTAGGAGTGTAGCAGACAGAAGGAGTGAGGTTAGGAGGAGCTGAAGGAGCAGTGAGGGTGAGGTTAGGAGTGTAGCAGACAGAAGGAGTGAGGTTAGGGAGCGTAGGAGACAGGAGGAGTGAGGTTAGGAGTGTAGCAGACAGAAGGAGTGAGGTTAGGAGTGTAGCTGACAGGAGGAGTGAGGTTAGGGAGCGTAGGAGACAGGAGGAGTGAGGTTAGGAGTGTAGCAGACAGAAGGAGTGAGGTTAGGAGTGTAGCTGACAGGAGGAGTGAGGTCAGGGAGCATAGGAGACAGGAGGAGTGAGGTTAGGAGTGTAGCTGACAGGAGGAGTGAGGTTAGGGAGCGTATGAGACAGGAGGAGTGAGGTTAGGAGTGTAGCAGACAGAAGGAGTGAGGTTAGGGAGCGTAGGAGACAGGAGGAGTGAGGTTAGGAGTGTAGGAGACAGGAGGAGTGAGGTTAGGGAGCGTAGGAGACAGGAGGAGTGAGGTTAGGAGTGTAGCAGACAGAAGGAGTGAGGTTAGGGAGCGTATGAGACAGGAGGAGTGAGGTTAGTAGTGTAGCAGACAGATGTTGGGTTAGGGAGTGTAGAAAACAGGTTGTGTGGTAATAGGCTTGGACAGAGAGTGATGTACTGTAATACTATGTACTGATGTACTATAAAATGAATGGTGGATATTAATGTGATTTTGTGCGTGTTTGTGTGTGTGTGTGTGGGGGGGTTCTCTAGGGGTGAATCTACTGGTGGGTACTGAAAACGGGCTAAAGCTGCTGGACCGCAGTGGACAGGGGAAGGTGTACCCCCTCATCAACTCCCGCCGGTTCCAGCAGATGGACGTCCTGGAGGGGCTCAACCTGCTCATCACCATATCAGGTCATTAGCACTGCCTCCTTAATAGGGCTGCTGGCAGAGATGCTGGAAAGGGGAGGCTAAGGGCCCATTGGACCCTCCTCACCCTCCCATTAATGCCTCCTATAACTGGCAACTCTTGCAGTTAAAGGATGTTTCATGTATGCCCATTCACTCTTATTGTCAGAGCAATGAGTGCAGCTAGCGAATACCAAATACCATATTGGGCGTTCCAAAACGGCAGTAATGGTCTGTAACCTTAAAAAAATACTGAGCATACATGGTATCATCCATACACAACCTCATACGGAGACCCCAGTAGCAAGAGAACCTTTTTTATCTTGAATGACCTAAATACCGGCTAGCACTAAGCCTATGCCCTTTTTATCTCTTCAACTATTTTTGGATTCAAGATATATTGGCAAGCATCTTCTCACAGAGATGGCAGGCCTAAGCCTTCACAACCGTGGTGTACAGTGCATGTGACAGATGCCTGCATTCTTGCCCACTCAGGTAAGAAGAACAAGGTGCGCGTGTACTACCTGGCCTGGCTACGCAACAAGATCCTGCACAATGACCCTGAGGTGGAGAAGAAGCAAGGCTGGACCACTGTGGGGGAGATGGAGGGGTGTGTGCACTACAAAGTGGGTAAGTGAGGGAGGGGTGTGTGCACTACTAAGTGGGTGAGTGAGGGAGGGGTGTGTGCACTACAAAGTGGGAGGGAGTGAGGAGGTGTTGCACAAAGTGGTAGTGAGGAGGGGTGTGTGCACTACAAAGTGGGTGAGTGAGGGAGGGGTGTGTGCACTACAAAGTGGGTGAGTGAGGGAGGGGTGTGTGCACTACAAAGTGGGTGAGTGAGGGAGGGGTGTGTGCACAACAAAGTGGGTGAGTGAGGGAGGGGAGAGTGCGCTAAAAAGTGGACGAGTGAAGGAGGGATAGAAAAGATCCATTCTAACATACTGCAGCGTGAGTTACATCGTACAAATTTCTGTGTGCAAGGCTCTCAGAAGTTGGAAAATGCAATGCATTCATTGACAATCCCTAGAGTAGTACTGTCTCCAGATCCATGTCACTTTAAAATATATTTTTAGAACAGTATTTTAGTATTTCATTTTCTTTCCTTCATTTTTATTGACCTAGTTTTGTCATTTTCAGTTTTTTTTCTAATTTTGCACAAGTTTTTGAATATTCTTATTATACTTTGAACCTGAGGCCTGAAAAGTGATCTGCAAATGAAATGTGATCTTATTGTCAGAATAGAGCATTTACCCCCTTCTGCATAGATAGTTGTGGGATAGTTGTGAACAGTAATGCTGAGCTGGTCGTGATGCGTGGTGCGAGTTTTTATAAAAGATGTGAAAGGCTATTATGTTTCTGTTCTTGTCGCGCTCACTTCTCTCTCCATCTCTGTAGTGAAATACGAGAGAATCAAGTTCCTGGTGATCGCTCTGAAGAATGCAGTGGAGGTGTATGCCTGGGCTCCTAAGCCTTATCATAAGTTCATGGCTTTCAAGGTACGGATTCCGATTGGCAGATTCTGACTGACTCTGTTAGCCTGTCCCTTTGCATTGTCTCTCTGTTCCTTTCTGTCTTGATTTAATTATAACAGGCATGACTAACACAGTGCAGTTGTATTTCTAGACCATTAAAACGGTGCACAGTAACTGTGTCTCTCCCACCCCTTTTCCCTCCCTCTCGGTCTTGCCTTTTCTGTCTCTCCCAGTCCTTTGGTGACCTGCCACACAGGCCTCAGCTGGTTGACCTGACAGTAGAGGAGGGTCAGAGGTTAAAGGTCATTTATGGGTCCAGCGCAGGGTTCCACGCCATTGACGTGGACTCAGGAAACAACTATGATATCTACATCCCTGTACACGTGAGTCTTCCAAACTGTCCATGCGGCCCACAGTCCGTATGTGTCTGTGTAATGCATTCATGGCATACAGGCACGTGCAACTGGGACATGCAAGTCACAAGTCTTTCGAACAGTACATTCAACTATGACATCTACATCCCTGTATGTGAGTCATGAAAACATTCAAACAGTGCATACAGTCATGGCTTCTGAGTGTTTGTGTGTTGTTCAAATAGCACACTGACCATGACGCCCAAGAACACAAGTCATTCAAGCAGTATGAATCTATGCCAGGGACATCTGTCTCAATACATGTGATTCATTCATCCAGTATATGTGACAGAATGCAGCTCCAGCTCCACCCCTCTCCCTCTGCTGCAGACAGCAAAGAGCACATGACAGCTGTTTTTGGCTGCTTGACTCCTAATTTGTATGTCTCCCGTTTTTCTCTGGAGTGGACTCTGTGCCAAGAACGTCAGATGGAAAAATATGTAAAAATAGAATGCACAAAAATAAAATTAATTGGCTACGTAGAAATGCATCCAAAATCAACTGCCTAAGTTGAAGCTGAAGAGTTAAAGCTGCTGGCAGCATTTTCTGTTCTGAAAAGGCAACAAAGTTAACTTGAATTGCTGTACTTTATCATGTCCCAAAAAAAAATAGCCACATGGGTTACAAAACAGGAAGTAGCAAATGAAGTTGCGTCTTATCAAGCTTCTTGTAATGACTTCTGCAAAAACGGCGTCATGAAACGGTAGCTGATGAGTAAGTGTTTCCAGAGGAACAGCTGAGAGAACGTTCCGGTTCCTCCTCCCTCGCCCGCAGATCCAGAGCCAGGTGATGCCCCACGCCATCGTGTTCCTGCCCAGCTCGGACGGCATGGAGATGCTGCTCTGCTACGAGGACGAGGGCGTCTACGTCAACACCTACGGGCGCATCATCAAGGACGTGGTGCTGCAGTGGGGCGAGATGCCCACCTCTGTCGGTGAGACCCCCGGAGAGGCCCGCAGACCAGCATGCTTGCGTGGGCCCCTGCTGTGTGTGTGCGTGCGTGCGTGCGTGTGTGTGCATGCGCGTGGGTGTGTGTGCGTACGTTTCTCATGTTTGTTGAAACTCAGTGTGTTGTAGAATCCCCCTCTGTTTTTTCTTTTCTCCTGTCTCTGTCTTTCTCTCTCTTTCTCTCTCCTGCAGCTCATATCTGCTCCAATCAGATCATGGGCTGGGGGGAGAAAGCCATAGAGATCCGCTCTGTGGAGACCGGCCACCTGGATGGAGTCTTCATGCACAAGAGAGCCCAGAGACTCAAGTTCCTGTGTGAGAGAAATGACAAGGTCAGACACAATTCACATACGCACACGCATGCACACATACACACATGCAGAGACACGCTCTCACACTCACACACACACACACTCACATACACACTATTAGGGTGCATTGTGTTGTCCACAGCTCAAACTCACATTCCGGTACATGTATTATGTACATAAGAACTACATAAGAAATCCAGAAAAATACATACATGGTGAACCTCATTGTACATAATATGTACGATGTGTGACAAGCATATAGAAATTCACACAGACACAAGTGTACATACAGTATTGCCACACACAATGTATATGCTGCAGATTAAACTCTATGCTGTTCATGGACAGTGTTCAATTTCACACACAAATACACAGTACACGATTGCACTTGGGACATGCTCTCACACACACACACGCACACACACTCACACTCACACACATACTCACACACACACACACACACACACACACACACACACACACATAGGAAGTAGATACTTGTGCACTGGCAGTAATGTCCAGAGTCTGAACTCACAGAATGTTGTTTCTGATATCTGTTCTGATATACATGTTTTTCCCAGCCCACGTTTAAGCAGGGGCTCTGAAGAGGCTCCGCTCACAAACACTAATGTGGAGGCCATGTTTTTATTGCCTGCAGGTGTTGTTATTTCATGACATTCTCCCCCTCCCAGGTGTTCTTTGCCTCCGTGCGTTCTGGGGGCAGCAGCCAGGTCTACTTCATGACTTTGAACAGGAACTGCATCATGAACTGGTGAAGCGGAGGCGGCCGCGTCCCCCTGTCTGTCTGTGCGATCGTCCGTGTGTCTGTCTGCCTGGCTGAGAGAACGGGCTCCCTCCTCCCTGCGTAGGAGAGCGAGGTGGGGGGGCGGGGGGGCCGAGGTGCACACAGAGGGAATCACCCCCGTCTTACACCCATTGTCTCCTGAGCTCCTCGTCTCTCTCATCCGATTTCAGCGTGCTGTCTCCGTACCCCAATGGCCAACTCAGGCTCTCTGTCCGACCGAGGCACCTCGCCACTGAACAATTCGCATTCTCTGTTCATATTGTCCACCACCTTGATCGATGGAAAGCCAAAATATTACACAAAGCACAAATACAGTTGTACATATTTCTGTCATGTTGTACCTCTGATGTGTTACTTCCACGGTTGGGCACCTGGTTACTTAAATGTTTATAATATTCCTGTTCTTCATTTGGTCCAAGACCCACAGCATCTTTCAGAACGATTGTTTTTGGTTAGCGAAACAGAGATGTGGAGACATGCTTAGAGGCACAATGTTACAAACATTTTCAGAAAAGGCAAGCCTGTCATGAGGTTGCCCTAGCATAGAGGAAATGGCCTTGAAGTGTCTGGCAGTGGGTCCCCCTACTGATGTGGAGTATCATAGCAAAGTGGCTAATGTTCTTCAGCATCTTTGGTAATAGCTGAAACTGCAGAAGGGCATGTGCTTCACGGTTGAGTGTTTTTTTCATATATATTTTGTTTGTACTGAATGTTCAGTATTATGATCTGTTGGGTAAATGGAAGAAATTTCCCTATGAAACCAATTTGTGCTCACAGACGGGGAAATTGCAAAGGGAGCTCTTTACTGCAATAAATGCAGATCGTCCGTGCACTGCATGGAGCCTTGCGTGTCAGATGGACCAGCTGGGTTATTTTATTGCATTGTTTGTTTCTGTGAGAATAAGAGGTCAGAGGAATATCAGTAATAAATAGTTTATTCATTGAGACTTTTTCTAGTTAATTTTATCTGTAAATATCTTGAGATTACCTATTACACTATAGCTGTATTCGTTATTATCCGTTGTGAGTTTATGTAGTTTGAAGAGGGCGTTTATGTTCAGCTATTTTATTGTTGGCTTCAGGGTTGAAGTTTGAGACTGACGTGAAGAGTGACACAGGAGGCCTGGCAGTAAGGTGGGAATCATGGGATTTTTGGAAACGAAATGCGCTTCGGAGGGAATTCACGCTAAATCAGAATTAAACTTAATTGCTCAGCCCTGCCCTCTGCACAGCGTGTAGCTGTAGGGAAAAGCATAACCCTTTTGAAAATGCATTCACAGTGCAGTGTTTACTGACTGTGCCTGGGTGAGAGCTGGAGTTCTGGGGGCTCAGTGGGGTTTGTTGTGGAGTAACGAGGCTGTGGCCATTAGGGTTGGGTCGGTTTCCGGTTTTGCCGGTCCGGTCCGGTGTACGAGCTTAAACCGGTTTGATTTTATGCGAACCGACTGAACCGGCATTTGTCATTATGGGAGGTTCTGGCAAATGAAAAAGTAGCCTACATCAGCAACCTTTGCCAACGGCGCTAAAGCCAGTTTGTATTGCATTAGTAATAAGCAATATGACAACGTGATTAATATAATATTATGTGTGTTTATAAACGGAGCCACTAGTGTCTGAGATTGACAGGCCGTGCGCAATTTAGTGGCCAGCAACAAGGAGATCAAATTTCAGTAGACCACGACATTTATTTTGCCTTTTTGTATAGCCATTTCCGTGG
Organism: Anguilla rostrata; assembly: GCF_018555375.3. NCBI lineage: Eukaryota > Metazoa > Chordata > Actinopteri > Anguilliformes > Anguillidae > Anguilla > Anguilla rostrata. The sequence goes on along the minus strand of NC_057941.1, from coordinate 25,142,949 downwards.
ATAAAATCGCATTTATTATTATTATTTTATGTTAAAAACATTTAATTTATATCCAGGGAGATAGTCAACTAGCAAGTTAGATGACATGTTTAGCCATTTACTAATACCATCGCTGGAAAATAAACCTTTAAACCAGAGAAATTGCTGAGTTGTCTTAGAATCTTTATCGCAACAGGATGTATCATGGCTGGCAGAGTCCGCATAGCAACGGAGGCTGTTATGAAACGTTAACTACATCACATAACAGCCGTTTTAGAATGTCATTGCCTCACCCGGGTCATTTTTGCAGCTGGGATCAAAATTGGCGTTACAGTTCCACTCAGGAGCGGCTGAGTCACGTGCGACACCTACTGGTAAAATTACCGGTCCGGTCCGGTTCGGTCCGGTCCGGTATTTGGCTTAATATCAAACCGGTTTGAAATTTTTTACATCGGCCCAACCCTAGTGGCCATGCAGTGTCTCACCCTGTGGTGACACTGCGCTGGCTGTGACCGCTCTGCAGTTTGCTTGCTATGAGAGGACAGCTTAGTGGGCTTTTAGTGGGGTTTACACTTCAAACACTTTTATTTCAGAATATTTATTAGGATATATGGCAAAAATATATATGGTCAAAGTGTGTGTGTGAGTGAGTGTGTGTGATATATACTGACAAGCATATGTCTGCATTCTTATTAACTATATGTATTGTTTTCCAAACCAAAGTTGAAAATATCATATATACTTTCATTTCATTTTATTTAAGTTTTTCTTTTTTTTTGCTTGGGGGACTTTTTAAATATGACATTGTGTCTTTTTATAGAATATTTATGTCTTAACTAGAAGCACTTGAATCATACCCGTGCCTAACGTGAATAAACAGCACAGAATGGATTGTAAAATTACATATTTAGCACTTTTTTCCATTAGTATTTAATTTGCGCTTATCTTGTTGAGCACAAATATTCTGTGGCACCGAAGCAATATTATGCTTAAAGTATCATCCGGATCTTCTCTATCAGATGTGTTCTTATAAAATGGGATCATCACAGGAAGCAAAGGAGAGTGGTCTTCAGGGTTGATAAAATTGGGATGGGACATAGGTGTCTTCACATTTCATATTTTAATCTGAGGTGCTCTGGAAAATATGGAATATATTGATGAAAAAAAAATGTACATTTTACTTTATCTGTTGGATACCATCTAATTTCCATCTCAAATGTGACAACAGCAGCATCTTATCCCCAGTTATACCATGGTCTAGGTGAATATGTGGTTCTGATTGGCTGGAAGATGCAAGTTAAAAACTGATAACTGCACAACTGTGGCAAGTAGGTCCAGTCAAACGGTCTGATCACCGTTCTAAATTCATACGCCGGCTACCGTTGATACAAGGTCAACTTGTGATTGCAGAAGCTGAAATGTATGATAAAGAACACTTATTTTACACTAATTACATCCACACTTAAACTAGCTAAGCAGCTTGGTGTGTATAAGTGCCATATTTATTCAGTTTGGTGAGTGTCCACAAAGTATGATATGTTAAGGTAGACTATATGACCGAATGTATGTGGACTCCCCTTGGCTGTTTTTTTTGGTTTGGGCTAGGCCCCTTAGTTCCATTGAAGGCATATATTAAAGCGACAGCATACAATTATATTCTAGACAATTCTGTTCTTCCCCAGCAGTTTGGGGAAGGCCCTTTTCCTGTTTCAGCATGACAATGCCCCCTAGCACACAGTGAGGTCCATTTAGAAATTGTTTTGTTGAGAACGGTGTAGAAGAACTTGACTGGCCTGCGCAGAGCCCTGACCTCAACGCCATCCAAAACGTTTGGGATCCGTTTGAAAGCCAACTGTGAGCCAGGCTTAATCGCCCAATCAGTGCCTGACCCCACTAATGCGCTTCTGGCTGAATGGAAGTAAATCCCTGCAGCAATGCTCCAACATCTAGTATATCCCTGTATAAAGCCTTAGGCTAAAGCCTTCCCAGAAGCGTGGAGGTTGTTATAGCAGCAAAGGGTGGACCAACTCTATATTAATGCCCATAATTTTGTATGAGATGTTGGATGCCAGGTGTCCACATACTTTTGGCCATGTAGTGTATGTTGGCTCCCGTCTCATCACATCGAATGAAGACAGCTTCCCTACAATTCTGCTACAAAAGTATGCTTGCAGTTTTGAAGCAAATTGAGTATATGGCTAGCTAACTATCCATGATGGAAAACATACTGAGACCGTTTTGACCCAAGATCAAATATAATTTAAAGTTATGCGAGTGACAGTGAACCTAGCATGGTGGCTTGCTACCTGACCAGAATGAGCAGGAGTAACATGAGCTTGTGGTTGCTAGGTCATATCTATGTGTATCTGTTTTGCTTAACATTTTTTTGAATACAAAACATTCAACAAGATAAAGTGAATGTTCATTTAAAGTTTTTGCAAGTGACCATGGTGTAATGGGATAATCTACTTGCCCTGGAGGCCTTGGCACAAATGTTCTTTTAGTGACACTATTACAACATTATAGTAGATAATCTAGCAATCACCAAATGGTTCTGTTTCTGTGACTAAACATCAGAAGACTGAAAACTGGAATTGTTAGTTACATTTCATAGGATGTAATAACAGTATTTTAAAAATAACAAAAAAAATCTGCTTCTAGTTTTGTTTTTTATCCAGTACATGTTTATTTACATGTGGGTGCATATGTCTGAATGTATTCTTGTTTTAAATTCTGTAATGAAGTAGTATTCCACACTCAATCAGATCTTATTTGCAGTTATTATCCTGAATGTATTGCATTGGACATAATGTGCAGTAGTAAATTTATTAAGAAATGGTCATATACACCTGTTTGATGCTGATCTTTGCCAGTAAGTTGCACAGATAACGTGCAACTGTATCCATATTTCAGTTTACCTTAAACTCCACCCTAATCTCAGTTAGCCATAGTGATTTGTGTTTATGAGTTTGTCCAGACTGCCAGGTTTATAGTTAATGCAGTGCCTTGGAATGGGAGTATCATAAAGTGCACTTTATCTGATAAAAAAAACTGGCAGGCACAAACCTGTGTTTATAATGCTCAGCATAAATTCAGAGATCAATAATTAGCACATATTAACACTCCTGAGCTATGAGGCTTTCCTCAGATGAAGTTCACATTTATCACACAACACATCTTGGTTTATGGGAGTTTTGTAACATCAGAAATGGAAGAGGTATAAAGGATTGTGCGGGGATTGATTCAGGCAATATCAATTTGTCAAAATTCATTGTTGTTTCAACTATAAATCATAGATGTTTTTAGTCCACGTTCTGGGAGTATACGTGTGTATTTGTGTGCAGGGCAACCTGCAACAGCCAGTTATGGTGGGATGCTCTGCTGTAGAAAGGGGCTGGTTCCTGCTGAAAATGTACTAATATATGTTTTTTGCTTAGAGCAGCCTTGAACTCTGCTGTTGTGGCGTCATGTTAAGTGTAATTTCCCTAAGATGCCAGCAGAGGGCAACAAACATGCAGGGACAGTGGATGCGGTCTATTTTGTGGAAGAAAGCAATGTTGCACTAACACTGCCTAGCAATGGTAGTGCAAACCATAACCAGTCAACGTAAGCCATAATGTGATTTGCATTTGTGTTTGGGTGAAAACCAGGGGAGGTTTGACACAGGGTCTTATTGTTTGATTTTGAGTATTTATCAGATCTAACAGGCATGGTTGAAATAGAGTGGATATTTAAAGAAAATAAAATTACAAAGGAAGAAAAGTGTGCAAGGATTTAAATTTGAGATGCATTCTTAGAGGTGATGTGACCAATATTTTCGGTTTTAAATTTGTTCATTATTGGTGGCTGATTGCTTGTGATTTGAACTCAACAGATTTCTAAATGAGGCCAGTTTTTTCGTAAGTTTATAAAGAATTTTAAAGTTCTTTTTTATTACCATTGGTGCATTACAGTAAATATGGGATAGGCAATTTATTTGAGGCAGTTTTATTGTGTAGATTTAGGTCTACATGATGGTGTGTGTGTGTGTTTACGTGCATGTATGTGTGTTCACATATCCTGTGCTTCAGATTTTAGTGCAGATTGGTCTTGGAGTAAGCAGATGCTTGACTAAAACCGATAACTTTCCCCTTATGTGTTCAGATCTAAAAAAATATGTCAGGCCTGCTAATTATGAATGGTTTGTTGTACAATATTTTAAAGGGTGACTGGGTTGGGAGACACGAGGGGCAGTTTACAATATGTTCAACTGGGACTTCCCCGGGAACAACTTTCATTCAAGTGTATACATGTGTGTTTTAAAACTCGCATAGTTTTAGGGAACTAAGTGTGTTACTGTTGTCACAGGTTAGCTGAGCCTAAGATTCGATAGCTCCTTTAATCTTCGCTTAATCTCCCATTAAGAGGTAAATTCACTCTGTGGTTCCCAGATCTCCGTTCTGTAGTTTCAAATTGTTACAGAAAGCATATGTACACTTGTATTGCACTGAATGTAATGTACAGTAATGTAACCATAACAAGCTGCCTGATTTTGTGTGAATTGTACTCTCACACACAGCATTGGGAGAATCAAAACTGTTAAGTAGTCAACCAGGATTGCTGCACACAGGTGAATCCCCGGCTGTTTAGATTTTTAAATGCAAGCACACTCTGACAATGCCAGCAGGTCGTACACTGCAAACATAAATAGTAAGGTGTAGTTTATAGTTCCCTAACAGCAATATGACTGTCATATGATGCTTAAACACTTATTTCTCATTTCAAGTACTCTTCAGAGGGTTGAAAGCAATCTCACTCTAAATTTTCAAAATATTTGCATGAATATATTCTTGGGCTAAGAATTTGTGCATACTGTACGTCCCCGTGAATGGCAGTTGTGCATTTGAACAGCGGCCTTGCTGATATGAATGTAAATCAGTGTCTGTCCCCAGCCCCATATCCCGTAGTCCTGAACTTATATTCAGAAAATTTATGAACTCTTATTCTGCTGCTTATTCACAAAACATCAGGGGGCACTGGTCCCTCTAGTCTATGAAAAAGACCACTTAATGTTCCTCTAATCAAACTCATGTTTACACATTAACTTTCCCCCAACATAGCAATCTGAAAAAGAGTGCATGCTTTTTTTTCCCCCAAATCCATATCTGTTGCATTTGCGGATTAATTTAGCTAAATCAGTGTGCCCCTACAGCTAGAGTTATATTTCAATATAGTATTTGAGTCTTTGCCTCCCAATTTTCTTTCTTCAAATAAAATGACTTTGGGGTTGTTAGGATCTGAGGTTGTGTTCACAAAATAATCTCAGTGGCGCAAATGAGAATTGGCCGCAAGCTTGGAAATTTAATTCTCAGCTAAAATTTGCACCTAAGAATGTTTCCAAACGGACTCCATGAGGAAGTCGCGACAAGGAATTAAGACAAACCGATAATGAACAAAGTGTGCCTTACGTCACCTTACGCCACCCGGTGGCCGTGAACGTGCCATATTACCATAGCATTCCATATGTGGATATGTGTCTTACTGTGAAGTTGGGCCCAATCAGGTTTGAGGAATAACATATTTAGAATATCAGTAGACAGATATTGTAGGACATTTGGAAAATAGACTCTGACATAAAATGTGCAATCTTTCAAAAATGGATATTTGGCCTAAAACAAAATGTATATGCATAAGATACTAAGTGAACCTACATTAGGGTAGCTACAGATCTGCCAAGTTTAGAAGTGATTTGGCTTTAACACCTCTAATTTGGAAGTGGCGCCGTTTCCTTGTCAGCTACTCTTTTTAAAAAAAATTTTATTTATACGCTGCTCAGTCAGATAAGTGTATTCTTACTCATTCAGTCACTGTACGTGTTCCATCTTGGATAAAAATATGATGAAAATATCAGCTGTCCATAACCCCCAGCAGTCACTCTGTTAACACATAAAGCTCTCTGAACTTACTGTCAGGTCCTAGGAGTCCTTTGAGTGATTTAAAAATCTAAAACACTAATAATTGTTTTATAATAAATTCTTAGATTTAAGGGATGGTTTTCTTTCCTCTTTTTCACATAAATGGAATTTGGCCACTTTAGTGCTGCGCGTCCCACTGAGATTTTTTTATCTGAGCACAACCAATGGGCTGCTGATGGCTGCTGTGAAGTTTGGTTCAAAAATCTGCTGTAGTAAATGCCAGAAACTGATAGACTATGTATAGATATATATTCATACAAAATTAAGCTCTACCTTTTTGTAAAAATTTACAATCAATATGTGAATGGAATTATGATTTTCCTCATTTTGCTGTACTGTAGTGAGCCGGAAGAGGTTAACATTGACATTTTAAAAGCGGAGTTTGTATCCTCTTTGATGGGTTGATTATTCTATTTTTTCTTTTGTAAAGTCCTTTTGGAAAAAAAAAAAACAAGATGTCTTTTTAATGTGTGTTTCGTTCCTTTTTATGAGGGGGAAAACCCTTTCATGATTGATTGTATTTAATAGAGTAGACTAATGAATTTTCAAGTCTTACAAGATTGTGCTGAATGAACTCATGAGTCTGTAAAGTCCTTAAAAAATAAATAAATACTTCGATCTCTGTTTAAACTGTGAGTGATTTATTTGGTTACTAGCAGTCTTCAGATGCTTTTAATTGTGTACAGTATCACTGACTGAGAAACATGTAAAATGATTATTCCTTTGTCATTGTCAGTTTTAAGGGTCAACCCTTAAATGCATTAAATCTACAATGCATTAATTCATTCAGTGCATTTTCATACCTGCTTAGCTTCTGTTGAGAATTACATCCAGGTAATATGAAAATGTCACCTCAAAAGATAGTTGTAGAGATCTGCTAGCCCCTGGGACCCCTTGCTATGTTTTCCTACACCTTGAAAAGTAGTCTTATTTGATCTGCTTTGTCCATATGTTCTGACAGCCAATCATGTTTGTATTCTAAATGAAGAAATAACCTATTTGATCTTTAAAATTAGCATGGTTACTTCCTTTGTGCAGCACTAAAGTAGATTTATACCCTAGGTGGTGACAGTGAGCTCGTTTAGCTCTCGGGGAAAACCAAGTGCTCCCTGAATGTAGCTGCTTTTTAGGATTGACTGGACTGATGAAGTTGTAACTATGACTACAGCTGTTTGTGAACAGGCCACAGGATTGCTTAGATGAGTCTCATGTGGCTGAGATGCCCATGAGATGTCCAAGATGCTGTTGCACCATAAAAATGTATTCAGAACAGGAACAACGATTCCCATGCACTCCAAATCTTTGACATTGGTGTTATCATATACAGGTTGAGCACCCAATTCATAATCTTTCACCTCAACATCTGAAATTCAGACCTAAAAAACCAGGTAAGGTGGTTTACATGTGTAACCAACTGCTTTTATCAAACAAGTGCCGAATGACAACAAAAATCCTGCAGCTCCGGCTTGAGCGCATTTCTAACCCTGCATGCCTCTTTTCAGGGACTTACATAATAGCAGGGAAAATATAATTGCTTATAAATCAGGAGCAATGCAAATCGGGAGCCTCTGGGATCACAGAATGGTATTTAATAATGCTGCTTATTTCTCAAATGAATTGCACTTGCAAGGCTGTATAACCTTACAACAGTCTGCATTCGATAGGTTATCACCAGAGCGCAAATGCAGAACAAAGTCTGGGACTGGTACAGGACAAGCAATCCTGAGCCGGAATACGGGATGTCCCTGCTAAAACAGGGCTGTCAAGCCCAGCTCTGACGCAGTAATGGATATTCTTTCATCTAGCTCTTATACTGAAGTGTATAAGAGCTGAGGCGATCACACACTACACACTGGGTGGCCATTTCATGGCATGTCTTCCTCTGTTCTGACCCCGTGCGCATTGTACAATAATGATGGGATGTTGGTCATAATGAGCTCACACACTCAGCCCACACTGGCAAGAAAGGCTACCGGTGTTTATTGTTATGTACAATGTATACTGTTATAATGCAGACATAACACACTGACAAAGTCAAACGGCATCAACACCCTTCTGGATAGTTTTTCAAAAAAAAAAAAATATTTTTAAAGATTAACCCACATTTACATTTTTGTTTTACCTTGAGAATCATTTTGTAATACTATATGCAATGTGTTCAACATTATTATTCATTAATTATCATTTAAAAGTATCTGAGGCACACAGGGAAAACAGAATAAAACATCATAAAAATTGTCCAAAAAATAAACAAAAACCTAACATTTTTATAATTGTGTGTATATGCATGTAAATATACACACAATCAAATATACTGTATATGTATATATATACATACACACACACATTTACATATATACACATACATGTATATATCGAGAAAAACGCAATAACAGAAAATAGCAATTCATTCAGTCAGTAGTGACCACCCGTTTCACTGACTATTTAGAATCGTCCTCCATTTTTGTTGTTTTAAAACTACATTCTCCTCCACCCCGCCCTCAGTCTCTTATCCACGTTGGCATCAGTCACACTTATTTAACCCCACAACCCCCCCCCCCCCACTTTAATTACCCTGTTTAAGAAAAGTATTTACCTGGAGAGAGGGATTGAAGAGGCCTGTTTGAAGCAGACATGAAATTAAAAACATTTTAAAATTTAAAATAAGAATGTAAAGTCCCAGCATCTCTTTCTTTCCTCTTTTTGGGTTCCAGAGGAGTCATTCCACAGTGTCCATTTTTTTTTCTGTTTTTAGAAAAAGAGTGCGCACCTGTGTGTGTGTCTTGTGTGTTTACATGTGTGAAAGTCCAAATTATCTGGTTGGATATATGTGCACATATACGTGACAATGGTTTCACGTGATGTGTACATTTCAAAGAAATTGTGGTGACCTTACAGTGTGTGATTTCCTATGAGAAATAGGAAAACTTAGCAGGTTTGCCCAAGTGCAATCGTGTACTGTGTATTTGTGAGTGAAATTGAACACTGTCCATGAACAGCATAGAGTTTAATCTGCAGCATATACATTGTGTGTGGCAATACTGTATGTACACTTGTGTCTGTGTGAACTTCTATATGCTTGTCACACATCGTACATATTATGTACAATGAGGTTCACCATGTATGTATTTTTCTGGATTTCTTATGTAGTTCTTATGTACATAATACATGTACCGGAATGTGAGTTTGAGCTGTGGACAACACAATGCACCCTATGAGTGTGTATGTGTGCGTGTGTGTGTGTGTGTGTGTATTTGTGTGGCGTTTGGGGTGTGACTCTTCAGTTCCAGATCTTGAGGAAACTGTCCCAGGACCCGGTGGACACTGCCATGCCGTCGTCTGTCACTCCAAGACAGCTCACGCGATTGTCATGGCCCGCCAGTACTCCTACATGCGGCAGGGGTCGAGAGAAACCGAAAACAAGACATCTGACTTCATCTGACATTTTTGTTTTTATTATCTCTTAAATTTGGCACTCAATGTCAATCATGTCTAATTCCCACCCTAATTTGCATAAACTAACATAAAATCTAACTGTTTGCAGTGTCGTTCATACACGCTCTCTACTGCCGATTTGGAAGAGTAAAGACATCCGCGGTTCTCCTTCAAAACATCTTGTCTCACCAGCCTGCTTCTTTTCAGACCACAGACCACAGCCCACAGCCAAAGACCACATAGGGCTGAGCCAGAGAAAGACATTTTATAACTGGCTTAGGCATGCAGACCATGGGTGCCCTAGTTTGGCTTGGCATAAGTTAGGTCAGAATAATATTCACTGCGTGAACTGAACTGTGTACTTGGCTATAAATAGCTCTACGAATTTAGTATTGTACCTTATTGAACCTGTGTTTGTAGTTGTCCAATGACCATGATATGCACTTTTGTATGTCACTTTGGATAAAAACGTCTCCTAAATAAATGTAATGTAATGTAATGTAATAGGTGCCCGATCGACCAGCAGGGGTCACCAGAAAACAATGACGTGAAATATTTTAATTCACTGGCTAAGTGCCGAGTAGTAACTAAAAATAATTAAAATCACTGTATTAGAGAGATCAGTATCACAGTCGCTGTTTATATTACTTTATATACTGTAACATATTTTTGCTTGCCGAGATGACAAAGTTAATTAATATGCTAAAAATGAATCCATGGTTTAGTTAATTTTAGTTAATGAGTTAATTTACATGTATTTAATCATTTAAATAATTTAAGAAGCATTTAGCAGGGACAGTAGTGATTATTCAGAATTTTATTTTTCACATAAGTGTAAATATATATGTGCTGGAGGACCTGAAGTAACCCATCTCTCCTCTCACCCCGTCATCCACATCCGTTAAATATTCAGCGTTAAAACACCTCTGATATAGTAAACCTTACTCCGATAGAGAGTAAGGTTTACTCTTACTCTCTGTCGGATTAACTCTTACTCTCTTACTCTCTATTCGACCCCTCATATGGAGTTAAACCACCACTGATCATTTTCCAGTGAATCCCTTTTTTCTGCTCATTCACTCGCATGCCTGCCTCCATTTTGTGAATCCACTCCCTTGAGGCCTCACCTGCACGGTCTCCCTTCATGGCGTCCCAGATGTTGCAGTTGAAGTCATCGTACCCGGCCAGCAGCAGCCGCCCGGAGCGGGAGAAGGCCACAGATGTGATGCCGCAGATGATGTTGTCGTGTGAGTAGAGGCTTAGCTCCTGGTCTGCGCGGAGGTCAAACAGCCTGCAGGTGGCGTCGTCTGAGCCCGTGGCAAATGCACTGCCGTTGGGAAAGAACTGGAAGCAGAGGGGGAGGACAGGGAAAGGGAGCATGAATTATGGAAAAGGTAAGAGAAAGGTGGGGAGATTGATTAGACTATGACCGGTCCAAAAAACCTGGGATATGAAAGAGTGAAACATACAGTGCAGTATTTGGACAGTGACAATTTTTGGTGTGTACGTATGTACACACACACACTTACACAGACAGCATTGATGTCCGACTCGTGGCCAGTGAATGTCTGTCGGCACATGCTGTCCCGGATGTCCCAGAGCTTTATGGAGGCATCGCACGCCCCCGACACAAAAGTACGGAAGTCAGGGGACAGAGACAGGCTCATGACATCACCACTGTGACCTGAGAACACTGTGGTCTGCTGGCCTGTTTCAATATCCCACAATGCACTGGGGGAGACATTAAGGAACACACAAATGCAGCAATTGGACAGTGAACATTAACAATGGCATTCAGTGTTAACTCTAAATTACAAGTGATACACATTTTCCAGATATTATAAAACAAAGGCGCAAGAAAGCTGAGTGAGGGCAACAACAAAATCTCATAGCTTATTGTATTGACTAGAACAACACTGCATGTTGATTTTGATTATTGTCTAGTTTCACCTTTGTTAGTATAATACTAACTTAAACTCAAATAATAGGGTATTTCTACAATGGCAAAGAAGAAGTTAATCACAGCAAAACATCATTATTTAAGTGATAAAGAAAATGATGTGCACACAAACTTACCACGTTGTATCTCCTGAACTGGTGATGATTTGATTGTCATCAATGAAGCGACAGCAGGACAAGTAACCTGGCGGACAGAAAAGCGGACACATAAAACATTGAGTCTCCCTGCAGCACCAGTTATTGCATTACATTACAGTACATTACATTACAGGCATTTAGCGGACGCTCTTACCCAGAGCGACTAACACAACGTTTTACACAGCATTTACATTGCATCCATTTATACAGCTGGATATTCACTGAAGCAATGCAGGTAGTTGCTCAAGGCTACATTGGCAGCATGCTACCAGGGAAGTGAACCTGAAACCTTTAAGTTACCCATTCCTTAGCCATGATACTACACTGCCACCCAGAGGGTGCCACCTACACTTCATCCAGATGCTGAGGGAATGCGATTTCAGCAACATTCCAAAACATTTAAATCTTTAGCCTCATCAGAGCTAAAAAGTTGAGTGCAGATCTATTGTGAATGTAGTCGTCCAGAGGCTGAGGATGTGATTACAAAGTGTTGAGTATCGACTGCTTTGTGATCACATCACAAAGCGACTGACAGCAAGTCAGCCCTGGCAGTATATAAAGCATGCACCAAGTGTAGCATGTTAGCATTCGTGTGTGGCCTGCCATAAACATATACTTGGCCTTTTGATCATTAAGAATGAAAAGTATCATTCAGATACATCAAACGTTCTGACCAGGTATGCATCTGCAGTACCAGGACACCTAGATTATTTCGGAACACAGAATAACAGTATGTCTGACCAGTGTGCAGCATTTTAAAATTGCAATTACAGTTAAATGAACCTGGCCCCCAGGAGGAAGTAGTATAAGATGCGCTGCATGGATTTCTCATCCAGTTTCTCTCATCCCCCAAAGTCACTCAATCACTCACATGGGCGTAAATACCCGGCCTGTATTAACGTTTCAGGCAAGGGGTGGCTGGAACAAAAGCACTGTGAAGGCCAACAGTACGCTAACAGCACACTCAGTTTGCCTGTAAGAGTATGGCTGTTGGACTAAAGAGGTTCAGGAGGGTCATACTCATTGCGCTGCTCACGATTAAAACAGCAGAGATGCTGTATATTAATAGAGTGATTAAAGATGGGTACTTCGTTAAGAGAATTTTCAGAACGTATCCTGCTTTGAATACAAATGCACATGCACAGGGAAGGGCTTCAGTGATGGATTTTAATTATTATATTTAAAGTAATTAATTAGCCCTTTTAATTAGAAGCTTTCCTGGTCTAGTGCTATGGGACTTGGTCTCTGAGGAGCATCCTTCTGGAGTGTCAGAGCCTGAGACAGCACCTATTCTTACTGAACCATGTGAGGGCATACGCATGCCCTTGTGCTCTGGTATGGTACCCTAACCAGGCCAGTGCCATTTCTGGCCAGCAACTCTACAAGGCAGTGCATAATTGGCCACTTTCACTTGACAGGGTTGCTCTTGTCTAGGACTTCTCTTCAGTTTCCCGTATGCTGGCTGCAGCAAATGCACAGGAAACATACTCTGACAAAATATTGTTTTACTCATTCATAACAAAAGGACGTTATCCAATTAAACTGAAAGAGTGTACATGACAATATAAATACCCCAAACTGCTCATTTAATGGAGAAGGCTTTTGTTCCGTACTATACTATAAGCTATAAGCTTTGTGTAATCTAGCTACTCCAATCATGACTTTGCATAGAGCTCTTCAACATTAGACTCTGGAATGTAACTTTGATGCAACTCTGCGATGACCTTGGAATCATGAAGCTATAACAAAGCAGCCCTAGAAATAGCATTGTCTCTCTCACACACACACACACACACACACACACACACACTCTCTCACGGTAATAACAGACACTATCTTTATTTCACCACTAGGTGGTGCCAAAAGGGGAGCCCCGGCGCCATGCTTACGTGCACGCGTCACATGAGCTGCAAATGAATTTTCTGGTACCTGTATGTCCGGGGAGTTCTCTGCTGACCCTCACGTTGCCTTCTCGAGTCTTCAGGCTGTAGATAGAGCAGATATTGTCCAGGCCCCCACAGGCTACATAGTTACCAGAGGGGGCGTACGCACACGTCATCACCCAAGAGGAGCGCAGCGGGATTGCATGCACCTGACAGACAGACAGACAGAGGAATGCACACCAGTGTTGGTAATATTCTAATAATCTTGACTGTATTTCATATCCACGATTATATTACAACTAGGCATTTAACAGATTTTACACTGAGCAACTTAGAAAAGAGCAAACATAAAAGTTTAGGCACAAGCAGCACTGATGCCATGTCAGTGTCACAACCCATAGCAGTAAATGCATAAACCAGCAAAATAAAGTGTAATTCCAGAAGAGGGACAAGAGACAGACTGAGAATGTAGTGCTAAACCAAATGCAATTTATTTCATGAAAGACGAAAAGCTGACACCTGGTGGTGTCGGATGAGCAAAAGCATTCCAGTGGCAACTTTGGTGACCTTACAAAAGGCTGATTCTTACATGACTGACCATGCTACAAACAGTCCATGGATATATTTAATGTGTAGTTTGTAACTGTCTTAGTTTACATGATTACTTTTGGTGCATGAGCACACTGACTTTTCCACAATAACAACCATTCGAGCCCAAAAAGTGACTCGCAGTGGAGCGCGCTCACTGGAGTAGAGGGTGTCCTGCGGTGCAGATAGAGTGTTACCTTGTTAGTGGTGTAACTGTCCCAGATGATCAGTTTGCCATCCTGGGAAGCACTGACAAGCAGCCTGCAGAAACAAGGACAGAGACACTCAGCTATGAGTTTAGGGTGGAGGTCTGGGGGCGATGACCCATTGGTGCTCCGTGGTATAGAGCAACATGGCTTTCAAGTACAGGCCCACAGTGACTGTAAGGACAATGCCCCAAATAATGCCTCTAAAGCTCTGATCCAGGCAAAAGAAAGGCTTTTTTTCTTAGCTGAGGTCAAAGCCTTTAGGTTTCCACTGTCAAAGCTGACAATCAGACACACAGTAAAAGGCCAGTGCAATCACTAGGTAGAATTCAGGGAGCGGAGTGTACGCACCTGGAGTCCGTGCCCCAGTGCATAGCGTAGATTTTGGCAAGGTGTCCGCGAAGGGTGCGCCGCGTACGCATTTGTATCCGACCCACTGGGTCCAGGCCTGCCGTAATCTAACCCCTCACATCAATCCACACGCACAACCACACATACACACATACACACATACACACATACACACACACGTACACACACGCAAACACACACACATGCACACACACACACACACACACATGCACGAACACACACACACACGTACACACACACAAACACACGCACACACACACACACATGTACACACACACACACATGCACACACACGCACACATGCACATGCACACGAACACACCCAAACACACAGCAACAGACACAAAGAAAGACAATACAATTCAGTGTCAAAATAAAGCGAACTATAAAATTTGTATGGCTAATGTGCCACATAAAAAGTAAAAAAAATAGGTAGTCTGAAAATGCATATTTGAACAGCACCAGCTAGGTTAATATATACATTCATAGCATCCATGACAGTGATTCAATCAGACAACTGGGTACTACAATACTTACTTTTTATGTTACATAATATATTGCTCACAAGAAATAATTCTGCATTTTGGAGGGCAATCCACTTCTGGTCAGACAGACGTCAGTTTAAGTAGACTACATATTACAACAATATTGTCAAAAATTGGCTAATCTTGCCAATAATCATACAACTTGTATTTATTTACGCAGTTATAAGCTGACAGCCATAGCCTGTTCTGTATCAATGAAGCAGATTTATGACTGAATTTCACAGGACAACAATGCTTTACCTGTGTTAGTGTGGAGTCCCCACATGCTTTCCTTGCATCCTAAAACAGAGAGCAGGTATATAATAGACGACATGGCTGGGTACAACATTTCCAGATCATTCTCCCTTCTGTGATATCCTTCCATATATCTTTGTGCTCCATAGATCTCCTCGTCCGAAGTACTACCAGCACCAAAAACTCTCTCTCCCTCCAACCCAACCCACTCTGCCATGCTTTTTGTCCCCATCATGAAGATGATTTTTCTGAATTTGTTGTTGATACAATTTCATTAACTTCTCACTCTTATCTGGTTCCTCAGTTGCTCCGCCTCCTGGCGCAGCTGCTCCAGTTCACTCATCGTTGATTGGTTGGTCGTCTGTCACTCCCACTGTAGCTCAGCCAATCTGCAATCTAAGGGAATATGTATTGGACAAGCAGCTATAACAAAATCAAGAACTGCGACTATGCACAGCTAAATCGCTGCTAAATCGCTTGATGCACAATAATACATGATTGTTCCTTGTTCCTTTCGGTCGAAATATTTATAATTCAGGGACCTCCTGAAAATGTTAATTTTTCTATTACAACAAATACATTACTTTTACAGCACTGATTGGCTCAAAAGCATCACACCTACATGGGGTCAGTTACAGCTGAATATATTGAGTGTTTGTGGTATAAATTAATTAATAAATAAAAATAACATCCCTACATGAGAGACCTGGAACATACAGTCCTAGCTTTTTGGTTGCTAAATTAGTCACATTAGCAAACCTAGTCAAACTGAAACACATGGACCAAAATAGATATCAAGACTCTGTTTTCCCCACGGTGCGCAGGAACTGGAGCCGTGGGCTATGCGTGGCAAATTGTGGTCACTCACTCACTCACTCACGGACAACTTTTGAGGGAGGTTTGGTGGGATGCATGCGTAGGTGGTGCTTCGTTTAGTAGGATGCATGCGCAGGTGGTACGGCACATAATTTTTAAGCACAGCTTTATTGCCTAACGTTACTTCAGCTAACCCTAACATGTTCGCGTTTCCCCTAATTTAGCTAACCTAGTTAGCGCATATGGATCGCCTACTTTAGTTAACCTAGTTAGCGCATATGGATGCTGTCCTGCATGCATGAGTAGGAGCTAAGGACACACAGCTACAACCACCGATACAGAGGTGAGGACGTGCCATAGCTAGCTACCTATGTAGTACGGAGGGCAAAACAGAGCTTTAGAATGTCGCCAGCAGTGTATGCGTGTGAGCTCAACAACACATTCCTCATAGAAAAGGTAGTTTGTAGCCTTTATTTAGTTCATTACAGTGGTGGTACAAGTGACAAGCAGTAACTGCTACTGTGCTGTTAGCCTTTATTGGTCGCCGTACAAGGTTCATGTAAAGCAGCTAGCACAATCTGACAGCACTAACCCATAAAAGTGTACTGTGAATGGTACTTGCTCAATCGAACGGTAAATGTGAAAAACATTCGATTACAGTCAGCGGCAAAATTTTCTGTCACACCCTCAATAAACGGCAAACTCCCAGTAGAAGATTTAATTTAATCTTTTAACGTTATATATTTTCTGAAACGTTATCGATTCCGCTTGGCCACAGTGAGTGAAACTAGGCGATCTAAGCGTATACTTTCTATGTAAATTACGTCAAAATGATTCAGCCTTGTTGTTTGCTACTTAACTTCACAGTACAGTGATTGCTGTTATCATGATTGTAGCATGAAGTGTCTATTTTCAACCAACTGCCATATATGAGCGCGTAAAATCAACCAAAAAATATAGTTCGCTAAGTTGCACAGTGGGTCTGGACGGTTTCGTGCTTGTTATATTAAACAGGTATCCTTACATGATGCTTTTCCATAATGTTATGGACATGATTCAGTTGATTATTGATCAATTAATCTGATCATTTGAGTTCATCAATTATTCTGATCATTTTACCAGTTTATGTATACAAAACTTCAACTGTTCTAAAGGACAAAAAATTAGGGAAATTAATCCAAACCAGTCCTAAATTTGGCCCATGATGGTAGTCGCTATATTTACGTATTCTATACAGTAATGTACAATAAACAGGCATTGACCATTTTTCCCGTAATCTCTAATCTGTAGTAATCTGGGTAAGCGCATCACTCCCAAGCATTTAAATCATAAACCTCTTAATGAATACAAACAAGATTAGGATTATTTTAGATAGGATTGTAAGGAATGTGTGTGTCTGCATGTGTGTGTGTTTGTGCGTGAGCGTGTACGCATGTTATTATAAAACACTGTAATTGTGAAGACAGCAAGTTTAAAGACTCCAAGCAATCAAAATCTTCATTTTCTAATAGTTATACAAGTAACCAAAAAAAACTGGTGTTAAGACATTGGTATTCTGTTGAGACTCTCAATTATTCTGAAAGCAAATCTGTTTTTAGACTGCCCACTGCTGGAAAATTTGGTATTGGTCCAATCCTTGTTTCTGTTTCTGACATCATTAACAAAGCACTTTGTGCCAGCTCTAGGGCAAAAACAAACTCATTACAAAAATATGTTACTGTCCCTGCTTGTCACTTTACAGTACTGACATACCATACCTGTGTGGGCATCCCTTGTTGTAAAAACAGCTGTATAGGCATGTCAAAATGTAATTGTAATTTTAAAATAAATATAGCTGTGCAAGGAGTAATCACACTGTTGGTCAGATGGTATAATTGGCTAAGTTAGCTGGCTAATGCTACACTGTGTCAACAGTCAACACAGAGTGAGCAGCAAAAACAATGTCACCAAATTTCAAAAAGATGATATGGTATGACTTTGTTATAGCTAGTAAGTTACTGTATCTAACTGGGTATATAGCATTTGAAATTTGGTAGGGTTGATGAAAAACATGAGTTGCCAAATATCAATAGTTAACCTAGATAGCCAGCTACTGAGACAATGCATATTAATCACAATCCTGACTGCAGTTCAGATCCCACTCTGCTAGTAGCACTACATGAAGGCTTACAGCTGAATCATGACAATCCTACTGCTGATTTGCTTGGTTTTGTTGCCACCAATTTCAGAGTCGCTGTCATTTTCCATGTAGTTCTCCCAATTCTGTTAGCTAGCTAACTAATCGCTATCTTAAACCTGTTTAGTGGGCTGTCCACTAAAAGTGTATACCTGTGGTTCCCAAACTTGGTCCCTGTGTATGCTGGTTTTCATTCCAACCACATCATTTTAATTTCATGTTTAGAGGGATTATTTAACCTCTTAAGCCATGTCAGAAATAACTTTGCATGTCACAAATAATTCCAATGTTGATATTGTGCTACATTGCAAACAATGATATAAAAAGAGGTAACTTTTTTTGATCAAATGAAAGACAAAGGTAAATAAATAGGCTGCCAATTAGGCTGTTGATCGTGTCTTTAATTTCTTTCATTATTTTTTCCTTAATCTTATTAACACAATGTAGGTTTGTCTCATTATCATTTGCTTTGTGTTTGAATTCTTCATTATCTTCCAGATGGTTAGTTTTAGTGGCCAGGTGTCCACAATTTCACCAGTTAGGAGCCTGCTGATTCACCTCAGTCTTTAATTTGAAATTGTACCTCTTTTTATGCAATTGTCCACAATATAACACAATTACTACAATATTAACATGGGAATTTTATTCATTATGGCATGCAAAGCCATTTTCAACATCATGTGGCTTAAGAGGGTAAATAATCCCTCAAAACGTAAAAATAAAACATCTGTTTCAGAAAAAATAACAGCTCGTTAAAATTCTGGAATTGCGACTGGTTGGAACGAAAACCAGCATACACGGGAGGGCCCAGGATCGAGTTTGGAACCCATTGTGTACATCATTTGTGTATTTTCGTAGCCTAACAAACAGATGGGGAATCTGGAATCTGGGGAGCATTTGGAGTCTGTTGCTGTCGTCTCTCAACATGAAAACCAAATAAGTGTCATGCCAGTAACAGGCCATCGTACGGCTGAAAAATCTGAATAAATCGATCACAGACAGACCACAGAACACCACTGATGTATATGACTGAATAATTGTGAAGAAAAACACATTTTCAACAATCGAACATCAACAGCAGGCCTCTGGCCTACCAGGCCCTGTGTGATTACTGAGCTCAACAGTGCTCTTTCTTCTTGATGTTTCATTGTTTATATAGGAAAGCCTATATCTCCG